>NC_092168.1:46511425-46553925 GCF_045791955.1 Oncorhynchus clarkii lewisi | reverse complement strand
CCAACACACACAATACACACACAATACACACCAACACACACCAATACACACCAACACACACCAACACAACACATACCAACATACACCAACACACACCAACACACACCAATACACACCAACACACACCAACATACAGTAACACACACAACACACACCAACACACAGCACACACCAACATAACACACACAACACACACCAACATACACCAACACAACACACACCAACACACAACACACACCACCAACACACCACACACCAACATGCCTGTTTACTTCTCTTCACTCAGCTGATCAGTTCACTCAGCTGATCAGTTCACACTGCTGATCGGTACACTCAGTTGATCAGTTCACTCAGCTGATCAGTTCACTCTGCTGATCAGTTCACTCAGCTGATTAGTTCACTCAGCGAATCAGTTCACTCAGCGGATCAGTTCACTCAGCGAATCAGTTCACTCAGCGAATCAGTTCACTCAGCCCCAGAGTTTTCAGTCTTCCTTTTCTCCTTTACTGGATCATATTCCACTACATCTGTCTGCCATCTATATTGCTTTGTATTTTGTCATGTTCAGCCTTATTGTGTGCATTTTCCAAAATTAGTGTGTGTGCGTGTGCGTGTGTGTGTGTGTGTGTGTGTGTGTGTGATACTATACTTTCGTACTTGCATCATCCTACACCTACTCCTGACTCCGAGGAAGGTCTATATTCTCAGTAATCTGTTGTTGTCCCTGAAGCCCCTATCTGCTATTCAGAACTACCATTACCCAAGTGACAGTGCGACACAGGCAGTCTCTTCTCTCTGTTTGCTACAACCCAACCCAGCCCTGTTATGTGGTAATAGGCACACTACCATACCAAACCCGAAGTCCAAGCTGCCCTTGTTAGCTAGCTACAATATCTATTTGTCTATCTCTGAAAATGTCAATTTAAGGGCTTTATTGGCATGGGAAATATATGTTTACATTGTCAAGCAAGTGCAATAGATAATAAGCAAAAGTGAAATAAACAATACAAAATTGTACAGAAAACATTACACTCAAAGGAGATTCAAAAGAAGAAAGACATTTCAAATATATGTGTTGTAATGATGTGCAAATCGTTAAAGTAGAAAAGGCAAAATAAATAATCATAAATACAGGTTGAATTTACAATGCTGGTTGCCCTTTTCTTGTGGCAACAGGTCACACATATTGCTGCTGTGATTGCACACTGTGGTATTTCACCAAATTGACATGAGAGCCATGTCTGCCAATGGCGGCCTTTCTCAATAGCAAGGCTATGCTCACTGAGTCTGGACATAGTCAAAGAGTTCCTTCATTTTGGGTCAGTCACAGTGGTCAGGTATTCTGCCACTGTGTACTCTCTGTTTAGGGCCACATAATGGCGTTCTAGTTTGCTCAGTTTTTTTGTTGTAAATTCTTTCTAATGTGTCAAGTAATTCTATTTTTGTTTTCTCATGATTTGATTGGGTCTAATTGTGCTGCTGTCCTGGGGCTCTGTGGGGTGTGCTTGTGTTTGTAAAACAAAGCCCCAGGACCAGATTGCTTAGGGGACTCTTCTCCAGGTTTCTTTCTCTGTAGGTGATGGCTTTGTTATTCATGGTTTGGGAATCACTTCCTGGTGGTTCTGTAACTGATTCAAATATTTTTTAGCCGGATCCTAATTGGTATGTCAAATTTTATGTTATTTTCGATGGCATAGAAGGCTCTTCTTGCCTTGTCTCTCAGATTGTTCACAGCTTTGTGGAAGTTACCTGTGGCGCTGATGTTTAGGCCGAGGTATGTATAGTGTATGTATAGTTTTTGTGTGCTCTAGGGCAGCAGTGTCCAGATGGAATTTGTATTTTTGCCTTACTGAGATTTACTGTCAGGGACCAGGTGTGCCAGAATCTGTGCAGATGATCTAGGTGCTGCTGTAGGCCCTCCTTGGTTGGGTACAGAAGCACCAGATCAGAACAGACATTAAACTTCAGATTCTAGTAGGGTGAGGACGGGTGCTGCAGACTGTTCTAGTGCCCGCAACCAATTAATTGGTATATTTGTTGAAGAGGGTGAGGCTTAAGCTGCATCCCTGTCTCACCCCCCGGGCCTGTGGAAAGAAATGTGTGTTTTTTTGCCAATTTTAACCGCACACTTGTTGTTTGTGTACATTTTGGTACACTTTCTTAGTTACTACATGATTCCATATGTGATATTTCATCGTTTTGATGTCTTCACTATTGTTCTACAGCATAGAAAATAGTAAAAATAAAGAAAAACCTTTGAATGAGTAGGCGTTTGAAAACTTTTGACTGGTAGTCTACATGATTAAATACAAATCTTAGAATCAACTATTAAAGACTAACAGAACCCACTGGATTGTCAAATTACATCGAATGAACTACAGGACAAAATCCCAACCCTCCAACCCAAAAAAGCCTGCGGGGTTTATGGTATCCAAAATTAAATGATACAATATACAGACCACAAATTCCAATTGGCTATACTAAAATTATTTAACAGCTCTGGCATCTTCCCCAATATTTGGAAACTAAGACTGATCACCCGAATCCACAAAAGTGGAGACAAATTTGACCCCAATAACTACATGGGATATGCGTCAATAGCAACCTTGGGAAAATCCTCTGCATTATCATTAACAGCTCATTAACTCGCACATTTCTTAAGTGAAAACAATGTACTGAGCAAATGTCAAATTGGCTTTTTACTAAATTACCATACGACAGACCACATATTTACCCTGCACACCCTATATGACAAACAAACAAACCAAAACTAAGGCAAAGTCTTCTCATGCTTTGTTGATTTCAGATTTCTTATTGACTCAATTTGGGATGAGGGTTATACATCTCCATTTTGGATAGATAACGCTTCATGTTGTTTGTTTAGAATTTTCCAATTTTCCCAGAAATGGTTCGATTCTATGGATTCTTCAATTACATTGAGCTGATTTCTGATGTGCTGTTCCTTGTTTTTCCATAGTGTAATTCTGTATTGTGATTCACCATAGTGAAGCCATAGGCTCAGGTTTTCTGGGTCTCTATGTTTTTGTTTGGATAGGTCACTCAATTTCTTTCTTAGGCTTTTGCATTTGTCATCAAACCATTTGTCATTGTTGTTAGTTATTTTACGTTGTCTGCTTGAACAAAAAAATATTTGATAGGGAAGCTGAGAAGTCAAATATACTGTTCAGGTTTTCTACTGCCACACCTTCACTGTTACAGTGGAACATTTTGTCCAGGAAATTGTCTAGAAGGGACTGAATTTGTTGTTGCCTAATAGTAGATTCCCACACTATTTTCCTTCCTTCTATAGCATTTCTTAATATTATTCAGCTCCTTTGGCTTTGATGTCTCATGATTGAGCATAGCTCTGTTCAAGTAGAGTGTGATTTTGCTGTGATCTGATAGGGGTGTCAGTGGACTAAGAGATTCTGGGTTGAGGTCAGTGATAAAGTAGTCTACAGTACTACTGCCAAGAGATGAGCTATAGGTGTACCTACCGTAGAGGTACGTGCAGTGTTATTTTTAATATCCATGGGTTACTGTATTGTAATAACCTCTGCACAGGGATAAGCCATTAGGGCATCAAAGGCCTCTCTCTCTCTCTCTCTCTCTCTCTCTTGCGCTCCCCTCTCTCTCTCTCTCTCCACCCTCTCTCTCTCTCTCTCTCTCTCTCTCTCTCTCTCTCTCTCTCTCTCTCTCTCTCCACCCTCTCTCTCCACCCTCTCTCAATCTCTCTCTCTCTCTCTCTCTCTCTCTCTCTCTCTCTCTCTCTCCACCCTCTCTCTCCACCCTCTCTCTCTCTCTCCACCCTCTGTCTCTGTCTCTGTCTCTCTCTGTCTCTCTCTCTCTCTCTCTTTCTCTGTCTCTCTCTCTCTCTCTCCACCCTCTCTCTCCACCCTCTCTCTCCACCCTCTTTCTCTCTCTCTCCACCCTCTCTCTCCACCCTCTCTCTCCACCCTCTCTCTCCCGCCAGTCAGGTGAAATTCCCAGTGTGCCTTTGTTAGCTACACTAGCTGAGCCTTGTTTCCTCCCTGTGTCCCCACCCGTGGGGTCCCAGGAGAAGTCAGGCAGGATCTGTGGCCCCCGGGAGCCTGCGAGCCAGCCTGTACCCTGTCGGTCCACGGTCTGTTCTCCAGTTGTGACAGGGAGCGCAGCCTTATGATGACAATTAGGGTCTGTTAAAGAGCACAGATGAGCACTGCTAAAGGGAGGAGGAGAAAGGGAAAGGGCAGGAGACATAGAGGGAGGGAGAGGGGAGAGGGGCAGGTGGTGGGAAAGCAGGACACAATTAACAAACATGGAGTGAATAGCAGCTAATGAGGATGGGCAAAGCTCAAGGGGATGGGCTTTAGGGGGAGGGGGGAGAGGAGGGGTGGGTGAGTACTGTAACTCTGAAATTCAGGAGAGAGGGAGGCAGGGGAAGAGGAAGGGTGAGTACCCACTGTAACTCTTAAAATCAGGAGGGAGGGAGGAGGGCGAGAGGAGTGGGAGGAGTCACTTTGTTGCTATAGCACAGGTGCAGGGAGGAGGGGGAGGAGTCACTTTGTTGCTATAGCACAGGTGCAGGGAGGATGGGGATCAGTCACTTTGTTGCTATACCAACAGGTGCAGGGAGGAAAGGATGATACAATGAGAGAGATGCACAGGTTATAATATCACCTAGGAGACTGACAAATGAGAGAAACTTCATCCAATCTATTTCCACATGTGTACCCACTGATCTACTTTTTTTTGGCTCAGTTCTATGTCAAATGCACAGTTTTTAAATCCGTCTCCTTCAAAGTCTTTTCTTCTTTCAACATACCCACTTATTTTAGCTTGTTTGTTAGCAATCCAAGCAGTCACATGTTACCCGAGGTGATACACGAGTAGTTAAAACAGAGCCTTGACCCCTACAAAGGTTTCTTAATACCGTAAAGCCTCGCTACTTCTCTGTCTTTTTTTTTTTTAACTGACCTGGTTTTAGTTTAGCATCTTTAATCCATTATCTTTACGGTGGATTCCATGCCAGGTCCCAACGTCCCCAAACAACAACGTCCACAACCAAACCCTGCCCTCCATCTTCCCATGACCTACATCCCTGCGGCGTGTTTTTTATTGTTATGTGTTTATTAACGCATCAGCCTTTTGTTGACCGCCGGTCTAGGGAGGGGTTAAAGACCCTCGTATACGAGCCTGGGACCCCGTAGCCTGAAAAACAACAACAGGAGCGAACTCCCAACACGATGACGGCATCCAACGCTGTGCGCAACACAAGTCGCCCATTATGGGGCGTCTCACACGGGTCGTATTGTAATCGTGCTGGTGGACATCATTGCCTCATAGCAGCTGTTGTCGAGGGAAACGGGCCTGACTGTCAGCTGCTGCTGGGGACGGGTGATGCAAGCAGGGTTACATCAGACTCAGAGCTGCTCTTAGAACTTGGCTTAGGCTGCATGGTATAGGGGGCTGTGGATCAGCTGTAGATAACAGGGTGGTATAGGGGGCTGTGGATCAGCTATAGATAACAGGGTGGTATAGGGGGCTGTGGATCAGCTGTAGATAGCAGGGTGGTATAGGGGGCTGTGGATCAGCTGTAGATAGCAGGGTGGTATAGGGGGCTGTGGATCAGCTATAGATAACAGGGTGGTATAGGGGGCTGTGGATCAGCTGTAGATAACAGGGTGGTATAGGGGGCTGTGGATCAGCTATAGATAACAGGGTGGTATAGGGGGCTGTGGATCAGCTGTAGATAGCAGGGTGGTATAGGGGGCTGTGGATCAGCTGTAGATAGCAGGGTGGTATAGGGGGCTGTGGATCAGCTATAGATAACAGGGTGGTATAGGGGGCTGTGGATCAGCTGTAGATAGCAGGGTGGTATAGGGGGCTGTGGATCAGCTATAGATAACAGGGTGGTATAGGGGGCTGTGGATCAGCTGTAGATAGCAGGGTGGTATAGGGGGCTGTGGATCAGCTGTAGATAGCAGGGTGGTATAGGGGGCTGTGGATCAGCTATAGATAACAGGGTGGTATAGGGGGCTGTGGATCAGCTGTAGATAGCAGGGTGGTATAGGGGGCTGTGGATAAGCTATAGATAGCAGGGTGGTATAGGGGGCTGTGGATCAGCTATAGATAACAGGGTGGTATAGGGGGCTGTGGATCAGCTGTAGATAGCAGGGTGGTATAGGGGGCTGTGGATCAGCTATAGATAGCAGGGTGGTATAGGGGGCTGTGGATCAGCTGTAGATAGCAGGGTGGTATAGGGGGCTGTGGATCAGCTGTAGGTAACAGGGTGGTATAGGGGGCTGTGGATCAGCTATAGATAGCAGGGTGGTATAGGGGGCTGTGGATCAGCTATAGATAACAGGGTGGTATAGGGGGCTGTGGTTCAGCTGTAGATAACAGGGTGGTATAGGGGGCTGTGGATCAGCTATAGATAGCAGGGTGGTATAGGGGGCTGTGGATCAGCTATAGATAACAGGGTGGTATAGGGGGCTGTGGATCAGCTATAGATAGCAGGGTGGTATAGGGGGCTGTGGATCAGCTATAGATAACAGGGTGGTATAGGGGGCTGTGGATCAGCTATAGATAGCAGGGTGGTATAGGGGGCTGTGGTTCAGCTGTAGATAACAGGGTGGTATAGGGGGCTGTGGATCAGCTATAGATAACAGGGTGGTATAGGGGGCTGTGGATCAGCTGTAGATAGCAGGGTGGTATAGGGGGCTGTGGATCAGCTATAGATAGCAGGGTGGTATAGGGGGCTGTGGATCAGCTGTAGATAGCAGGGTGGTATAGGGGGCTGTGGATCAGCTGTAGGTAACAGGGTGGTATAGGGGGCTGTGGATCAGCTATAGATAGCAGGGTGGTATAGGGGGCTGTGGATCAGCTATAGATAACAGGGTGGTATAGGGGGCTGTGGATCAGCTATAGATAGCAGGGTGGTATAGGGGGCTGTGGATCAGCTATAGATAACAGGGTGGTATAGGGGGCTGTGGATCAGCTATAGATAGCAGGGTGGTATAGGGGGCTGTGGTTCAGCTGTAGATAACAGGGTGGTATAGGGGGCTGTGGATCAGCTATAGATAGCAGGGTGGTATAGGGGGCTGTGGATCAGCTATAGATAACAGGGTGGTATAGGGGGCTGTGGATCAGCTATAGATAGCAGGGTGGTATAGGGGGCTGTGGATCAGCTATAGATAACAGGGTGGTATAGGGGGCTGTGGATCAGCTATAGATAGCAGGGTGGTATAGGGGGCTGTGGTTCAGCTGTAGATAACAGGGTGGTATAGGGGGCTGTGGATCAGCTATAGATAGCAGGGTGGTATAGGGGGCTGTGGATCAGCTATAGATAGCAGGGTGGTATAGGGGGCTGTGGATCAGCTGTAGATAGCAGGGTGGTATAGGGGGTTCAGCTATAGATAGCAGGGTGGTATAGGGGGTTCAGCTATAGATAGCAGGGTGGTATAGGGGGCTGTGGATCAGCTGTAGGTAACAGGGTGGTATAGGGGGCTGTGGATCAGCTATAGATAGCAGGGTGGTATAGGGGGCTGTGGATCAGCTATAGATAGCAGGGTGGAATAGGGGGCTGTGGATCAGCTATAGATAGCAGGGTGGTATAGGGGGCTGTGGATCAGCTGTAGGTAACAGGGTGGTATAGGGGGCTGTGGATCAGCTATAGATAGCAGGGTGGTATAGGAGGCTGTGGATCAGCTATAGATAGCAGGGTGGTATAGGGGGCTGTGGATCAGCTATAGATAGCAGGGTGGTATAGGGGGCTGTGGATCAGCTATAGATAGCAGGGTGGTATAGGGGGCTGTGGATCAGCTATAGATAGCAGGGTGGTATAGGGGGCTGTGGATCAGCTATAGATAGCAGGGTGGTATAGGGGGCTGTGGATCAGCTGTAGGTAACAGGGTGGTATAGGGGGCTGTGGATCAGCTATAGATAGCAGGGTGGTATAGGGGGCTGTGGATCAGCTATAGATAGCAGGGTGGTATAGGGGGCTGTGGATCAGCTATAGATAGCAGGGTGGTATAGGGGGCTGTGGATCAGCTATAGATAGCAGGGTGGTATAGGGGGTTGTGGATCAGCTGTAGGTAACAGGGTGGTATAGGGGGCTGTGGATCAGCTATAGATAGCAGGGTGGTATAGGGGGCTGTGGATCAGCTATAGATAGCAGGGTGGTATAGGGGGCTGTGGATCAGCTATAGATAGCAGGGTGGTATAGGGGGCTGTGGATCAGCTATAGATAGCAGGGTGGTATAGGGGGCTGTGGATCAGCTATAGATAGCAGGGTGGTATAGGGGGCTGTGGATCAGCTGTAGATATCAGGGTGGTATAGGGGGTTCAGCTATAGATAGCAGGGTGGTATAGGGGGCTGTGGATCAGCTGTAGATAACAGGGTGGTATAGGGGGCTGTGGATCAGCTGTAGATAGCAGGGTGGTATAGGGGGTTCAGCTATAGATAGCAGGGTGGTATAGGGGGCTGTGGATCAGCTATAGATAGCAGGGTGGTATAGGGGGCTGTGGATCAGCTGTAGATAGCAGGGTGGTGTAGGGGGCTGTGGATCAGCTATAGATAGCAGGGTGGTATAGGGGGCTGTGGATCAGCTGTAGATAACAGGGTGGTATAGGGGGCTGTGGATCAGCTGTAGATAGCAGGGTGGTATAGGGGGTTCAGCTATAGATAGCAGGGTGGTATAGGGGGCTGTGGATCAGCTGTAGATAACAGGGTGGTATAGGGGGCTGTGGATCAGCTATAGATAGCAGGGTGGTATAGGGGGCTGTGGATCAGCTATAGATAGCAGGGTGGTACAGGGGGCTGTGGATCAGCTATAGATAGCAGGGTGGTATAGGGGGCTGTGGATCAGCTATAGATAGCAGGGTGGTATAGGGGGCTGTGGATCAGCTATAGATAGCAGGGTGGTATAGGGGGCTGTGGATCAGCTATAGATAGCAGGGTGGTATAGGGGGCTGTGGATCAGCTATAGATAGCAGGGTGGTATAGGGGGCTGTGGATCAGCTATAGATAGCAGGGTGGTATAGGGGGCTGTGGATCAGCTGTAGATAACAGGGTGGTATAGGGGGCTGTGGATCAGCTGTAGATAGCAGGGTGGTATAGGGGGCTGTGGATCAGCTGTAGATAGCAGGGTGGTATAGGGGGCTGTGGATCAGCTGTAGATAACAGGGTGGTATAGGGGGCTGTGGATCAGCTATAGATAGCAGGGTGGTATAAGGGGCTGTGGATCAGCTATAGATAGCAGGGTGGTATAGGGGGCTGTGGATCAGCTATAGATAGCAGGGTGGTATAGGGGGCTGTGGATCAGCTATAGATAGCAGGGTGGTATAGGGGGCTGTGGATCAGCTGTAGATAGCAGGGTGGTATAGGGGGCTGTGGATCAGCTATAGATAGCAGGGTGGTATAGGGGGCTGTGGATCAGCTATAGATAGCAGGGTGGTATAGGGGGCTGTGGATCTAGCAGGGTGGTATAGGGGGCTGTGGATCAGCTGTAGATAGCAGGGTGGTATAGGGAGTTAATCTATAGATAGCAGGGTGGTATAGGGGGCTGTGGATCAGCTATAGATAGCAGGGTGGTATAGGGGGCTGTGGATCAGCTGTAGATAGCAGGGTGGTATAGGGGGCTGTGGATCAGCTGTAGATAACAGGGTGGTATAGGGGGCTGTGGATCAGCTATAGATAACAGGGTGGTATAGGGGGCTGTGGATCAGCTATAGATAACAGGGTGGTATAGGGGGCTGTGGATCAGCTGTAGATAGCAGGGTGGTATAGGGAGTTAATCTATAGATAGCAGGGTGGTATAGGGGGCTGTGGATCAGCTATAGATAGCAGGGTGGTATAGGGGGCTGTGGATCAGCTGTAGATAGCAGGGTGGTATAGGGGGCTGTGGATCAGCTGTAGATAACAGGGTGGTATAGGGGGCTGTGGATCAGCTATAGATAGCAGGGTGGTATAGGGGGCTGTGGATCAGCTATAGATAGCAGGGTGGTATAGGGGGCTGTGGATCAGCTATAGATAGCAGGGTGGTATAGGGGGCTGTGGATCAGCTATAGATAGCAGGGTGGTATAGGGGGCTGTGGATCAGCTATAGATAGCAGGGTGGTATAGGGGGCTGTGGATCAGCTGTAGATAACAGGGTGGTATAGGGGGCTGTGGATCAGCTGTAGATAACAGGGTGGTATAGGGGGCTGTGGATCAGCTGTAGATAACAGGGTGGTATAGGGGGCTGTGGATCAGCTATAGATAGCAGGGTGGTATAGGGGGCTGTGGATCAGCTATAGATAGCAGGGTGGTATAGGGGGCTGTGGATCAGCTATAGATAGCAGGGTGGTATAGGGGGCTGTGGATCAGCTGTAGATAACAGGGTGGTATAGGGGGCTGTGGATCAGCTGTAGATAACAGGGTGGTATAGGGGGCTGTGGATCAGCTGTAGGTAACAGTGTGGTATAGGGGGTTCAGCTATAGATAGCAGGGTGGTATAGGGGGTTCAGCTATAGATAGCAGGGTGGTATAGGGGGCTGTGGATCAGCTATAGATAGCAGGGTGGTATAGGGGGCTGTGGATCAGCTATAGATAGCAGGGTGGTATAGGGGGCTGTGGATCAGCTATAGATAGCAGGGTGGTATAGGGGGCTGTGGATCAGCTGTAGGTAACAGTGTGGTATAGGGGGTTCAGCTATAGATAGCAGGGTGGTATAGGGGGTTCAGCTATAGATAGCAGGGTGGTATAGGGGGCTGTGGATCAGCTATAGATAGCAGGGTGGTATAGGGGGCTGTGGATCAGCTATAGATAGCAGGGTGGTATAGGGGGCTGTGGATCAGCTATAGATAGCAGGGTGGTATAGGGGGCTGTGGATCAGCTATAGATAGCAGGGTGGTATAGGGGGCTGTGGATCAGCTGTAGGTAACAGTGTGGCATAGGGGGTTCAGCTATAGATAGCAGGGTGGTATAGGGGGTTCAGCTATAGATAGCAGGGTGGTATAGGGGGTTCAGCTATAGATAGCAGGGTGGTATAGGGGGTTCAGCTATAGATAGCAGGGTGGTATAGGGAGTTAATCTATAGATAGCAGGGTGGTATAGGGGGCTGTGGATCAGCTATAGATAGCAGGGTGGTATAGGGGGCTGTGGATCAGCTATAGATAGCAGGGTGGTATAGGGGGCTGTGGATCAGCTGTAGGTAACAGTGTGGTATAGGGGGTTCAGCTATAGATAGCAGGGTGGTATAGGGGGTTCAGCTATAGATAGCAGGGTGGTATAGGGAGTTAATCTATAGATAGCAGGGTGGTATAGGGGGCTGTGGATCAGCTATAGATAGCAGGGTGGTATAGGGGGCTGTGGATCAGCTATAGATAGCAGGGTGGTATAGGGGGCTGTGGATCAGCTGTAGGTAACAGTGTGGTATAGGGGGTTCAGCTATAGATAGCAGGGTGGTATAGGGGGTTCAGCTATAGATAGCAGGGTGGTATAGGGGGCTGTGGATCAGCTATAGATAGCAGGGTGGTATAGGGGGCTGTGGATCAGCTATAGATAGCAGGGTGGTATAGGGGGCTGTGGATCAGCTATAGATAGCAGGGTGGTATAGGGGGCTGTGGATCAGCTATAGATAGCAGGGTGGTATAGGGGGCTGTGGATCAGCTATAGATAGCAGGGTGGTATAGGGGGCTGTGGATCAGCTATAGATAGCAGGGTGGTATAGGGGGCTGTGGATCAGCTGTAGGTAACAGTGTGGCATAGGGGGTTCAGCTATAGATAGCAGGGTGGTATAGGGGGTTCATCTATAGATAGCAGGGTGGTATAGGGGGTTCAGCTATAGATAGCAGGGTGGTATAGGGGGCTGTGGATCAGCTGTAGGTAACAGTGTGGTATAGGGGGTTCAGCTATAGATAGCAGGGTGGTATAGGGGGTTCAGCTATAGGTAGCAGGGTGGTATAGGGAGTTAATCTATAGATAGCAGGGTGGTATAGGGGGCTGTGGATCAGCTATAGATAGCAGGGTGGTATAGGGGGCTGTGGATCAGCTATAGATAGCAGGGTGGTATAGGGGGCTGTGGATCAGCTGTAGGTAACAGTGTGGTATATGGGGTTCAGCTATAGATAGCAGGGTGGTATAGGGGGTTCAGCTATAGATAGCAGGGTGGTATAGGGAGTTAATCTATAGATAGCAGGGTGGTATAGCGGGCTGTGGATCAGCTATAGATAGCAGGGTGGTATAGGGGGCTGTGGATCAGCTATAGATAGCAGGGTGGTATAGGGGGCTGTGGATCAGCTGTAGGTAACAGTGTGGTATAGGGGGTTCAGCTATAGATAGCAGGGTGGTATAGGGGGTTCAGCTATAGATAGCAGGGTGGTATAGGGGGCTGTGGATCAGCTATAGATAGCAGGGTGGTATAGGGGGCTGTGGATCAGCTATAGATAGCAGGGTGGTATAGGGGGCTGTGGATCAGCTATAGATAGCAGGGTGGTATAGGGGGCTGTGGATCAGCTATAGATAGCAGGGTGGTATAGGGGGCTGTGGATCAGCTATAGATAGCAGGGTGGTATAGGGGGCTGTGGATCAGCTATAGATAGCAGGGTGGTATAGGGGGCTGTGGATCAGCTATAGATAGCAGGGTGGTATAGGGGGCTGTGGATCAGCTATAGATAGCAGGGTGGTATAGGGGGCTGTGGATCAGCTGTAGGTAACAGTGTGGTATAGGGGGTTCAGCTATAGATAGCAGGGTGGTATAGGGGGTTCAGCTATAGATAGCACGGTGGTATAGGGGGCTGTGGATCAGCTGTAGGTAACAGTGTGGTATAGGGGGTTCAGCTATAGATAACAGGGTGGTATAGGGGGCTGTGGATCAGCTATAGATAGCAGGGTGGTATAGGGGGTTGTGGATCAGCTATAGATAGCAGGGTGGTATAGGGGGCTGTGGATCAGCTGTAGGTAACAGTGTGGTATAGGGGGTTCAGCTATAGATAGCAGGGTGGTATAGGGGGTTCAGCTATAGATAGCAGGGTGGTATAGGGGGTTCAGCTATAGATAGCAGGGTGGTATAGGGGGTTCAGCTATAGATAGCAGGGTGGTATAGGGGGTTCAGCTATAGATAGCAGGGTGGTATAGGGGGTTCAGCTATAGAGAGCAGGGTGGTATAGGGGGTTCAGCTATAGATAGCAGGGTGTTATAGGGGGTTCATCTATAGATAGCAGGGTGGTATAGGGGGCTGTGGATCAGCTATAGATAGCAGGGTGGTATAGGGAGTTAATCTATAGATATCAGGGTGGTATAGGGGGGCTGTGGTTCAGCTGTAGATATCAGGGTGGTATAGGGGGCTCAGCTATAGATAGCAGGGTGGTATAGGGGGCTGTGGATCAGCTATAGATAGCAGGGTGGTATAGGGGGTTCAGCTATAGATAGCAGGGTGGTATAGGGGGTTCAGCTATAGATAGCAGGGTGGTATAGGGGGTTCAGCTATAGATAGCAGGGTGGTATAGGGGGTTCAGCTATAGATAGTAGGGTGATATAGGGGGTTCAGCTATAGATAACAGGGTGGTATAGGGGGTTCAGCTATAGATATCAGGGTGGCATAGTGGGTTCAGCTATAGATAGCAGGGTGGTATAGGGGGTTCAGCTATAGATACCAGGTTGGTATAGGGGGTTCAGCAATAGATTGCAGGGTGGTATAGGGGGTTCAGCTATAGATTGCAGGGTGGTATAGGGGGTTCCATACATTAGACTATGGTTCTGGACCTCACGAACCCATACATTAGAATATGGTTCTGGACCTCACCAACCCATACATTAGACTATGGTTCTGGACCTCACCAACCCATAGATTAGACTATGGTTCTGAACCTCCCCAACCCATACATTAGACTACGGTTCTGGACCTCACCAACCCATACATTAGACTATGGTTCTGGACCTCACCAACCCATACATTAGACTACGGTTCTGGACCTCACCAACCCATACATTAGACTATGGTTCTGGACCTCACCAACCCATACATTAGACTATGATTCTGGACCTCACCAACCCATACATTAGACTATGGTTCTGGACCTCACCAACCCATACATTAGACTATGGTTCTGGACCTCACCAACCCATACATTATACTATGGTTCTGGACCTCACCAACCCATACATTAGACTACGGTTCTGGACCTCACCAACCCATACATTAGACTATGGTACTGGACCTCACCAACCCATACATTAGACTACGGTTCTGGACCTCACCAACCCATACATTAGACTATGGTACTGGACCTCACTAACCCATACATTAGACTACGGTTCTGGCCCTCACTTCCCATACATTAGACTATGGTTCTGGACCTCACTTCCCATACATTAGACTATGGTTCTGGACCTCACTTCCCATACATTATACTATGGTTCTGGCCCTCACCAACCCATACATTAGATTACGGTTCTGGACCTCACCAACCCATACATTAGACTACGGTTCTGGCCCTCACCAACTCATACATTAGACTACGGTTCTGGACCTCACTTCCCATACATTAGACTATGGTTCTGGACCTCACTTCCCATACATTAGACTATGGTTCTGGACCTCACTTCTCATACATTAGACTATGGTTCTGGAACTCACCAAAGCATACATTAGACTACGGGTCTGGACCTCACCAACCCATACATTAAACTACGGTTCTGGCCCTCAGCTACCCATACATTACACTACGGATCTGGCCCTCACCAACCCATACATTAGACTACGGTTCTGGACCTCACCAACCCATACATTAGACTACGGATGTACATTAGACTACGGTTCTGGACCTCACTTCCCATACATTAGACTATGGTTCTGGACCTCACTTCCCATACATTAGAATATGGTTCTGGACCTCACTTCCCATACATTAGACTATGGTTCTGGACCGCACCAACCCATACATTAGAATATGGTTCTGGCCCTCACCAACCCTTACATTAGACTATGGTTCTGGCATTCCCTTCTCATACATTAGACTACGGTTCTGGACCTCACTTCCCATACATTAGACTAGGGTTCTGGACCTCACTTCCCATACATTAGACTATGGTTCTGGACCTCACTTCTCATACATTAGACTACGGATCTGGCCCTCACCAACCCATACATTAGACTACGGTTCTGGACCTCACCAACCCATACATTAGACTACGGTTCTGGACCTCACCAACCCATACATTAGACTACGGTTCCGGACCTCACCAACCCATACATTAGACTATGGTTCTGGCCCTCCCTTCTCATACATTAGACTATGGTTCTGGACCTCACTTCCCATACATTAGACTATGGTTCTGGACCTCACTTCCCATACATTAGACTATGGTTCTGGACCTCACTTCCCATACATTAGAATATGGTTCTGGACCTCACTTCCCATACATTAGACTATGGTTCTGGCCCTCCCTTCTCATACATTAGACTATGGTTCTGGAACTCACCAAACCATACATTAGACTACGGGTCTGGACATCACCAACCCATACATTAAACTACGGTTCTGGCCCTCACCAACCCATACATTAGAATACGGATCTGGCCCTCACCAACCCATACATTAGACTACGGTTCTGGACCTCACCAACCCATTTATTAGACTACGGTTCTGGACCTCACCAACCCATACATTAGACTATAGTTCTGGCCCTCACCAACCCATACATTAGACTGTGGTTCTGGCCCTCGACAACCCATACATTAGACCATAGTTCTGGACCTTACTTCCCATACATTAGACTATGGTTCTGGACGGCACCAACCCATACATTAGAATATGGTTCTGGCCCTCACCAACCCTTACATTAGACTATGGATCTGGACCTCACCAACCGAAAAATTAGACTATAGTTCTGGCCCTCACCAACCCATACATTAGACTATGGTTCTGGCCCTCGAAAACCCATACATTAGACCATAGTTCTGGACCTTACTTCCCATACATTAGACTATGGTTCTGGCCCTCCCTTCTCATACATTAGACTATGGTTCTGGACCTCACTTCCCATACATTAGACTACGGTTCTGGACCTCACTTCCCATACATTAGACTATGGTTCTGGACCTCACTTCCCATACATTAGACTATGGTTCTGGACCTCACTTCCCATACATTAGACTATGTTTCTGGCCCTCCCTTCTCATACATTAGACTATGGTTCTGGAACTCACCAAAGCATACATTAGACTACGGGTCTGGACCTCACCAACCCATACATTAAACTACGGTTCTGGCCCTCACCAACCCATACATTAGACTACGGATCTGGCCCTCACCAACCCATACATTAGACTACGGTTCTGGGCCTCACCAACCCATACATTAGACTACGGTTCTGGACCACACCAACCCATACATTAGACTATGGTTCTGGACCGCACCAACCCATACATTTGAATATGGTTCTGGCCATCACCAACCCTTACATTAGACTATGGTTCTGGACCTCACCAACCCTACATTAGACTATAGTTCTGGCCCTCACCAACCCATACATTAGACTATGGTTCTGGCCCTCGACAACTCATACATTAGACCATAGTTCTGGACCTTACTTCCCATACAGTAGACTATGGTTCTGGCCCTCCCTTCTCATACATTAGACTATGGTTCTGGACCTCACTTCCCATACATTAGACTATGGTTCTGGACTTCACTTCCCATACATTCGACTATGGTTCTGTCCCTCGCTTCTCATACATTAGACGATGGTTCTGGCCCTCCCTTCTCATACTTGAGACTACGGTTCTGGCCGTCCCTTACAATACATTAGACTATGGTTCTGGCCCTCCCTTCTCATACATTAGACTACGGTTCTGGCCCTCCCTTACAATACATTAGACTAACTGTAGGTCCTGTACAGTTAGACCCTGTATAGTTAAACCCTGTATAGTTAGACCCTGTATAGTCAGACCCTGTACAGTTAGACCCTGTACAGTTAGACCCTGTATAGTTAGACCCTATACAGTTAGACCCTGTATAGGTAGACCCCAGTTAGACCCTATATAGTTAGACCCTGTATAGTTAGACCCTGTATAGTTAGACCCTATATAGTTAGACCCTGTATAGTTAGACCCTGTACAGTTAGACCCTGTATAGTTAGACCCTGTATAGTTAGACCCCATTTAGACCCTGTGCAGTTAGACCCTGTATAGTTAGACCCTGTACAGTTAGACCCCAGTTAGACCCTGTACAGTTAGACCCCATTTAGACCCTGTGCAGTTAGACCCTGTACAGTTAGACCTTATATAGTTAGACCCTGTATAGTTAGACCCTGTATAGTTAGACCCTGTATAGATAGACCCTATATAGTGAGACCCTGTATAGTTAGACCCCATTTAGACCCTATATAGTTAGAACCCAGTTAGACCCTGTATAGTTAGACCCTGTATAGTTAGACCCTGCATAGTTAGACCCCAGTTAGACCCTGTATAGTTTGACCCCAGTTAGACCCTGTATAGTTTGACCCCAGTTAGACCCTGTATAGTTAGACCCTATATAATTAGACCCTGTATAGTTAGACCCCAATTAGACCCTGTACAGTTAGACCCCATTTAGACCCTGTGCAGTTAGACCCTGTATAGTTAGACCTTATATAGTTAGACCCTGTATAGTTAGACCCTGTATAGATGGACCCTATATAGTTAGACCCTGTATAGTTAGACCACATTTAGACCCTATATAGTTAGAACCCAGTTAGACCCCGTATAGTTAGACCCTGTATAGTTAGACCCTGCATAGTTAGACCCCAGTTAGACCCTGTATAGTTAGACCCCAGTTAGACCCTGTATAGTTAGACCCTGTATAGTTAGACCCTATATAGTTAGACCCTGTATAGTTAGACCCCATTTAGACCCTTATAGTTAGACCCTATATAGTTAGACCCCAGTTAGACCCTGTATAGTTAGACCCTATATAGTTAGACCCTGTATAGTTAGACCCCCAGTTAGACCCTGTATAGTTAGACCCTATATAGTTAGACCCCCGTTACACCTTGTATAGTTAGACCCCAGTTAGACCCTGTATAGTTAGACCCCAGTTAGCCCCTGTGTAGTTAGACCCTGTACAGTTAGACCCTGTATAGTTAGACCCCAGTTAGACCCTGTATAGTTAGACCCTGTATAGTTAGACCCCAGTTTGACCCTGTATAGTTAGACCCTGTATAGTTAGACCCTATATAGTTAGACCTTATATAGTTAGACCTCAGTTAGACCCTGTATAGTTAGACCCTATATAGTTAGACCCTATATAGTTAGACCCTGTATAGTTAGACCCTGTATAGTTAGACCCTATATAGTTAGACCCCAGTTAGACCCTATATAGTTAGACCCCAGTTAGACCCTGTATAGTTAGACCCTATATAGTTAGACCCTATATAGTTAGACCCTGTATAGTTAGACCCTGTATAGTTAGACCCTATATAGTTAGACCCCAGTTAGACCCTATATAGTTAGACCCCAGTTAGACCCTGTATAGTTAGACCCTATATAGTTAGACCCCAGTTAGACCCTGTATGTTAGTCCTTGTATAGTTAGACCCTATATAGTTAGACCCCAGTTAGACCCCAGTTAGACCCTATATAGTTAGACCCTATATAGTTAGACCCCAGTTAGACCCTGTATAGTTAGACCCCAGTTAGACCCTATATAGTTAGTCCCCAGTTAGACCCTATATAGTTAGACCCCAGTTAGACCCTACATAGTTAGACCCCAGTAAGACCCCAGTTAGACCATGTATAGTTAGACCCCAGTTAGACCCTATATAGTTAGACCCCAGTTAGACCCCAGTTAGACCCTACAGCTGAGGCTATGCACTAACACCAGATTTAAAAAATAATGACAGAAAAACGTCAATGTAGACAATAGATATGAATTACACAATAATTATACATTATATAACAATTATACATTTTTAGATTTTTTAAAACTTTTTTTTCCTCTCTTTTCATCTTTTCCCGGCTCTCAACCAACCCACCCGTGGATATAACCACTGGGACTGCGGGTTACGAGTCAACCAGCACATCACACACACTACTCACCCAGGTCCTAATTGGTCATAAATGTCAGTGTGAGTCAGTCTACGATTCTCTTCTAGTAAATTAACTCTTTCTCTGGCTTCAGATAATCAGAGCGGGTAATCAGAGGCATTAGACTTCACTGACGGAATACACTAGCCAACATTTATTCTCCGAGCCCCCGTTACACGGGGGACTGTGGGGGGGGGGGGGAGAAAGGGCTACCCACACTGGCCTCCTTGGGGAAGTTAGGCGTCTCTATCCTGTACTGTCTCCAGGTCTCACCCTGCTGTTTTATCCTACCTCACAGCCACTCCCTCTCTCCCTCGGCTCCCACTGTGGCAGAGAGCAGCTAATTGCTAAATAGATTGGCTGTGGGCACAGGTTGGCTATTGTTATAGTTATAAATTGGCTAGGTTTATAGTTCTAGGGAGTTCTTCCTCGACACCGCGCTTCTACATCTGCATTGCTTGCTGTTTGGGGGTTTTAGGCTGGGTTTCTGTACAACACTTTGTGACATACGCTGATGTAAAAAGGACTTAATAAATACATTTGAGTAAGTGCTGTTATTGTGAAATGGCAAAGTCTAGGAGCAAAACCACAGAAGAGTGGAGGCTGTTATAGCAGCAATGTTCCAACATCTAGTGGAAAGCCTTCCCAGAAGAGTGGAGGCTGTTATAGCAGCAATGTTCCAACATCTAGTGGAAAGCCTTCCCAGAAGAGTGGAGGCTGTTATAGCAGTAATGTTCCATGGAATGAGATGTTAGACGAGCAGGTGTCCACATACTTTTGGTCATTTAGTGTAGTTATAGATTGGATATAATTATAGTTATAGATTGGTTATCGTTATGGAATGTCTATGGTTATAGTTATAGAATGTCTATGGTTATAGTTACTGATTGGCTATGGTTACAGATTGGCTATGGTTATAGTTATAGAATATCTATGGTTTTAGTTATAGATTGGCTATGGTTACAGATTGGCTATGGTTATAGTTATAGATTGGCTATGGTTATAGTTATAGAATATCTATGGTTATAGTTACTGATTGTCTATGGTTAGAGATTGGCTATGGTTATAGTTACAGATTGTCTATGGTTATAGTTATAGAATATATATGGTTATAGTTATAGAATATCTATGGTTATAGTTATAGAATATCTATGATTATAGTTATAGAATATCTATGGTTATAGTTATAGAATATCTATGGTTATAGTTATAGAATATCTATGGTTATAGTTACTGATTGTCTATGGTTAGAGATTGGCTATGGTTATAGTTACTGAT
The DNA here is from genome assembly GCF_045791955.1 of Oncorhynchus clarkii lewisi. Taxonomy (NCBI): domain Eukaryota; kingdom Metazoa; phylum Chordata; class Actinopteri; order Salmoniformes; family Salmonidae; genus Oncorhynchus; species Oncorhynchus clarkii. Next base: position 46,533,620 of record NC_092168.1, on the reverse strand, counting down.
TGTCTATGGTTACAGATTGTCTATGGTTACTGATTGGCTATGGTTATAGTTATAGAATATCTATGGTTATAGTTACAGATTGTCTATGGTTATAGTTATAGAATATCTATGGTTATAGTTATAGAATGTCTATGGTTATAGTTATAGAATGTCTATGGTTATAGTTATAGAATATCTATGGTTATAGTTATAGAATGTCTATGGTTATAGTTATAGAATGTCTATGGTTATAGTTATAGAATGTCTATGGTTATAGTTATAGAATGTCTATGGTTATAGTTATAGAATGTCTATGGTTATAGTTATAGAATGTCTATGGTTATAGTTATAGAATGTCTATGGTTATAGTTATAGAATGTCTATGGTTATAGTTATAGAATATCTATGGTTATAGTTACAGATTGTCTATGGTTATAGTTATAGAATGTCTATGGTTATAGTTATAGAATATCTATGGTTATAGTTACAGATTGTCTATGGTTATAGTTATAGAATGTCTATGGTTATGGTTATAGATTGTCTATGGCTTGTATGTATGCTACTTATGTGCACATGATCAGTGTTATATAGCCTATCGCACAGTAAACTGGAGGCTCCAGCTAGACCCGAGTACTTTGGGATCTCTCTCAGGCAGCCAGTTATATAGTACTGCAGGATTGAGCAGAGACCCTCCAACAGAGAGCCTCCGGCAGAGAGCCTCCAACAGAGAGCCTCCATCAGAGAGCCTCCAGCAGAGAGCCTCCAGCAGAGAGCCTCCAACAGAGAGCCTCCATCAGAGAGCCTCCAGCAGAGAGCCTCCAGCAGAGAGCCTCCAGCAGAGAGCCTCTAACAGAGAGCCTCCAGCAGAGAGCCTCCATCAGAGAGCCTCTAACAGAGAGCCTCCAGCAGAGAGCCTCCAGCAGAGAGCCTCCAACAGAGAGCCTCTAACAGAGAGCCTCCAGCAGAGAGCCTCCAACAGAGAGCCTCCGGCAGAGAGCCTCCAACAGAGAGCCTCCAGCAGAGAGCCTCCAGCAGAGAGCCTCCAACAGAGAGCCTCTAACAGAGAGCATCCGGCAGAGAGCCTCCAACAGAGAGCCTCCAACAGAGAGCCTCCAGCAGAAAGCCTCCAGCAGAGAGCCTCCAACAGAGAGCCTCCATCAGAGAGCCTCCAGCAGAGAGCCTCCAGCAGAGAGCCTCCAACAGAGAGCCTCCATCAGAGAGCCTCCAGCAGAGAGCCTCCAGCGTTCAGTACCCTGGAGAGAGACTACTGTGAATGTAGTGAAGGAGAGAGACAGAAATAGAAAGGTTAACATCAGAGAATCTCTGTCTCATCCGGATCCATGAACGAAAAGAGTTGGAACAACTTTTAGAAATGTTTTTATCTGTTACACATCATTATTTACAGCTGCAATGGGTTACTTCTTCTTTGACGACCGGACCAATATTCACTGACAAAGATGAGTCTGTAGACATGCTGACTAATGCTACTATGTACTGTTTACAATATGTCACACAATGAATATGTTGTCCAGCCTTCTTGCCCATGAATGTACTTTATGCAAAATAAAAAGATGTCTAGAAAGACAGAGAGAAAGACAGACAGAGTACATTTAGGGTCTTTCAGATCCAGGATGAGGGGCTCCTCTGTCCGTCTGTTTAGTAAGAGGGGTAGAGATGCAGGTGGGTTCTGTTTCCCATGGTGCATTGCAGGTGTCCGGGTTGTTGTTCAGTGTCACCATGGTGATGGTCTCACAGCTGTGTGTTTTGTGTGTGTGTGTGTGTGTTTGTGTATGGGGGGGGTGGGGGGGGGGGGGGGGGGGGAGAACACACACCCTCAGTGTGCCCAAATGTTAAGGCTTAAAGACATTCTCACACACCGACAAAAGAAGACACAAGAACACAGACAATCAGACAGAAACTAACATAGAAACACTGTCACACTTTGCCATTCACCTCCCCCATCCCCACACAGACACCCACACATACAGACAGTTACTGTCTCTCTCTCTCAGACAGACAGACAGACAGACAGCATCTCACTCGGTGCTCTGCCTTATGACTGAGGACACTCTCTCTTTCACTCTTTATTTTTCTTTCCGGTCTCTCCTGCTGCTCCAACGGCTGTGTCTCCACTGTGTCTCCACTGTGTCTCCACTGTGTCTCCTCTGTGTCTCCACTGTGTCTCCACTGTGTCTCCTCTGTGTCTCCACTGTGTCTCCACTGTGTCCCCACTGTGTCTCCTCTGTGTCTCCACTGTGTCCCCACTGTGTCTCCACTGTGTCTCCTCTGTGTCTCCTCTATGTCTCCTCTGTGTCTCCTCTATGTCCCCACTGTGTCTCCTATGTGTCTCCTCTGTGTCTCATCTGTGTCTCCTCTGTGTCTCTATGTCCCCACTGTGTCTCCTCTGTGTCTCCACTGTGTCTCCACTGTGTCTCCTCTGTGTCTCCACTGTGTCTCCACTGTGTCTCCTCTGTGTCTTCAATGTATCCCCACCGTGTCTCCACTGTGTCTCCTCTGTGTCTCCACTGTGTCTCCACTGTGTCTTCAATGTATCCCCACTGTGTCTCCACTGTGTCTCCACTGTGTCTCCACTGTGTCTTCAATGTATCCCCACTGTGTCTCCACTGTGTCTCCTCTGTGTCCCCACTGTGTCTCCACTCTGTCTCCACTGTGTCCCCACTGTGTCTCCACTGTGTCTCCTCTGTGTCTCCACTGTGTCTCCTTTGTGTCTTCAATGTATCCCCACTGTGTCTCCACTGTGTCTCCACTGTGTCTCCACTGTGTCTCCACTGTGTCTTCAATGTATCCCCACTGTGTCTCCACTGTGTCTCCACTGTGTCTCCACTGTGTCCCCACTGTGTCTCCACTGTGTCTCCTCTGTGTCTCCACTGTGTCTCCACTGTGTCTCCTCTGTGTCCTCACTGTGTCTCCACTGTGTCTCCACTGTGTCTCCACTGTGTCTCCACTGTGTCTTCAATGTATCCCCACTGTGTCTCCACTGTGTCTCCACTGTGTCTCCACTGTGTCCCCACTGTGTCTCCACTGTGTCTCCTCTGTGTCTCCACTGTGTCTCCACTGTGTCTCCTCTGTGTCTCCTCTGTGTCTCCACTGTGTCTCCACTGTGTCCCCACTGTGTCTCCACTGTGTCTCCTCTGTGTCTCCACTGTGTCTCCACTGTGTCTCCAATGTATCCCCACTGTGTCTCCAATGTATCCCCACTGTGTCCCCACTGTGTCTCCAATGTATCCCCACTGTGTCTCCAATGTATCCCCACTGTGTCTCCTCTGTGTCTCCAATGTATCCCCACTGTATCTCCTCTGTGTCTCCAATGTATCCCCACTGTGTCTCCACTGTGTCTTCAATGTATCCCCACTGTGTCCCCAATGTGTCTTCGCTGTGTCTCTCTAACTCTACTGGTGTCTACTCTGTGTCTCCACTGTGTCCCCAATGTGTCTTCGCTGTGTCTCTCTAACTCTACTGGTGTCTACTCTGTGTCTCCACTGTGTCTTCTCTATGTCTCTATGTCCCCACTGTGTGTCCTCTGTGTCTCTATGTCTCATCTGTGTCTCCTCTGTGTCTCCTCTATGTCCCCACTGTGTCTCCTCTGTGTCTCCACTAAGTCTCCTCTGTGTCTCTATGTCCCCAATGTGTCTCCTCTGTGTCTCCTCTGTGTCCCCACTGTGTCTGCTCTGTGTCTCCTCTCTGTCTCCTCTATGTCCCCACTGTGTCTCCTCTGTGTCCCCACTGTGTCTTCTCTGTGTCTCCTCTGTGTCTCCTCTATGTCCCCACTGTGTCTCCTCTGTGTCTCCTCTGTGTCTCCTCTATGTCCCCACTGTGTCTCCTATGTGTCTCCTCTGTGTCTCATCTGTGTCTCCTCTGTGTCTCTATGTCCCCAATGTGTCTCCTCTGTGTCTCCACTATGTCTCCTCTGTGTCTCTATGTTCACACTGTGTCTCCTCTGTGTCTCCTCTGTGTCCCCACTGTGTCTGCTCTGTGTCTCCTCTGTGTCTCCTCTATGTCCCCACTGTGTCTCCTCTGTGTCTCCTCTGTGTCCCCACTGTGTCTCTTGTGTCCCCACTGTGTCTCCTCTGTGTCTCCATGTCCCCACTGTGTCTCCTCTGTGTCTCCTCTGTGTCAACACTATGTCTCCTCTGTGTCTCCTCTGTGTCTCCTCTATGTCCCCACTGTGTCTACTCTGTCTCCTCACTGTGTCTAATCTGTGTCTCCTCTGTGTCTCCACTATGTCTCCTCTATGTCCCCACTGTGTCTCCTCTGTGTATCCACTGTGTGTCCTCTATGTCCCCACTGTGTCTCCTCTGTGTCCCCACTGTGTCTCCTCTGTGTCCCCACTGTGTCTCCTCTGTGTCCCCACTGTGTCTAATCTGTGTCCCCACTGTGTCTCCTCTGTTTCTCCACTGTGTGTCCTCTGTGTGTCCATCTATGTCCCCACTGTGTATCCTCTGTGTCCCCACTGTGTCTCCTCTGTGTCTCCTCTGTGTCCCCACTGTGTGTCCTCTATGTCCCCACTGTGTGTCCTCTATGTCCCCACTGTGTCTCCTCTATGTCCCCACTGTGTCTCCTCTGTGTCTCCTCTGTGTCTCCTCTGTGTCCCCACTGTGTCTCCTCTGTGTCCCCACTGTGTCTCCTCTGTGTCTCCTCTGTGTCTCCTCTGTGTCCCCACTGTGTCTCCTCTGTTTTCCCACTGTGTCTAATCTGTGTCTCTATATCCCCACTGTATTTCCACTGTGTCGCCCTGCTACACAGAGGACCCTGTCTCCTCCTCTCTCCACCAATAGCCTATCAATAGTACACACTACGTCTGTATGGAGACCAGATCTTATTGTACTTGTATACACACACACACACACACGCACACACACACACACACACACACACACACACACACACACACACACACACACACACACACACACACACACACACACACACACACACACACACACACACACACACCACTCTCCCTCACACATTGCTAGTAGTTTTAGCTGTGAACATGTGTATGCGTGTGTGCGTTATTTAAAAAAATGTGTGTGTGTCTCTCTTTCTCTGTGTGTGTGTGTCAGTCTTTCTGTGTGTGTGTGTGTGTGTGTGTGTGTGTGTGTGTGTGTGTGTGTGTGTGTGTGTGTGAAGAGATAAAGAAAGCCCTGGGTGTTCTTTATGATATCATTACCCTGAGAAGAGGAGCCTTTCATTGTTACTGGTTGACTGGCTGGCCACATGGCTATGTAATGGTTGGGACATATTTGGGATGTGTGTGTGTATTTCTGTGTGTGTGTGTGTGTGTGTGTGTGTGTGTGTGTGTGTGTGTGTGTGTGTGTGTGTGTGTGTGTGTGTGTGTGTGTGTGTGTGTGTGTGTTTCTCTGTGTGTGTGTGTATGTGTGTATGTGTGTATGTGTATGTGTATGTGTGTGTGTGTGTGTGTGTGTGTGTGTGTGTGTGTGTGTGTGTGTGTGTGTGTGTGTGTGTGTGTGTGTGTGTGTGTGTGTGTGTGTGTGTGTGTGTGTGTGTGTGTGTGTGAAAGTGAAAGCCTATCCGTGGAGCAGTGGAGTTGGCGGTGTTTCACAATGTTTTTACTGTGGAGTTATACAGACAGATGGCCTGGACACTTGTAGGGCCGTGACGGAACAGTCCTGCCATTGTCCCGGGACAAAGAGTTTGAATTGTTGTGTCGGCTCATTAGACTGTAGTATCTATAAATCTGTCACTCTTACATGCCCCTGGCGCTCTGTGTTGCGGGTAAAAACCCTCTCTCTTTCTTAGTTCAGTCTGGGATCCATCTCGCGGAACGATGTCAGCCCCCCCCCCCCAAGCCAAACCGCAACGTGAGAAAAGGACAACAATGACTGCAAGATGGGACTGCGTGGAGTCGGACAGAGTTAGAGTAGAGCGTCCCACTGCCTGTTTAATGGAAGCCTTTATCCTCCAGGCTCAATGAGGGCCTTTCTGTGCTGCAGGCTGGGTGGAGCTGGGCTGGGCTCGGTAGAGCTGTGTAGAGCTGGGTAGAGCTGGGCTGGGTGGAGCTGGGCTGGGCTCGGTAGAGCTGTGTAGAGCTGGGTAGAGCTGGGCTGGGCTCGGTAGAGCTGGCTATTCTGGGTAGAGCTGGGCTGGGTGGAGCTGGGCTGGGCTCGGTAGAGCTGGCTATTCTGGGTAGAGCTGGGTAGAGCTGTGTAGAGCTGGGTAGAGCTGTGGAGCAGGGCTCGGTAGAGCTGTGGAGCAGGGCTGAGCTCGGTAGAGCTGTGGAGCAGGGCTGAGCTCGGTAGAGCTGTGGGGCAGGGCTGAGCTCGGTAGAGCTGTGGAGCTGGGCTCGGCTCGGTAGAGCTGTGGAGCTGGGCTGGGCTCGGTAGAGCTGTGGAGCTGGGCTGGGCGTGGTAGAGCTGTGTAGAGCTGGGTAGAGCTGGGCTGGGTGGAGCTGGGCTGGGCTCGGTAGAGCTGGCTATTCTGGGTAGAGCTGGGCTGGGTGGAGCTGGGCTGGGTGGAGCTGGGCTGGGTGGAGCTGGGTAAAGCTGTCTATAGCTGGGTAGAGCTGGGCTGGGCTGGGTAGAGCTGTCTATAGCTGGGTAGAGCTGGCTATAGCTGGGTAGAGCTGTCTATAGCTGGGTAGAGCTGGGCTGGGCTGGGTAGAGCTGTCTATAGCTGGGTAGAGCTGGCTATAGCTGGGTAGAGCTGTCTATAGCTGGGTAGAGCTGGACTGGGCTGGGCTGGGTGGAGCTGAGCTGGGTAGAGCTGTCTATAACTGGGTAGAGCTGTCTATAACTGGGTAGAGCTGTCTATAACTGGGTAGAGCTGAGCTGGGTAGAGCTGTCTATAACTGGGTAGAGCTGAGCTGGGTAGAGCTGTCTATAACTGGGTAGAGCTGAGCTGGGTAGAGCTGTCTATAACTGGGTAGAGCTGTCTATAACTGGGTAGAGCTGTCTATAACTGGGTTTATCTGTCTATAGCTGGGTAGAGCTGTCTATAACTGGTTAGAGCTGTCTATAACTGGGTAGAGCTGTCTATAACTGGGTAGAGCTGGGCTGAGCTGGGTAGAGCTGTCTATAACTGGGTAGAGCTGTCTATAACTGGGTAGAGCTGGGCTGAGCTGGGTAGAGCTGTCTATAACTGGGTAGAGCTGTCTATAACTGGGTAGAGCTGTCTATAACTGGGTAGAGCTGGGCTGGCCTGGGTAAAGCTGCCTATAACTGGGTAGAGCTGGGCTGGGCTGGTCTGCGATAGGACGGTAGGACGTAGGAGCAGCTTGGTTATCAGACTGTCAGAGAAGGCCTCTTGTCTGTACCAGTGGTTCCCTAAACTGTGGTTGTGGCACACCCAATAAGTAACACGATGACCTGGTCATCAGCTATATGACCTGGTCATAGAGTTGAAGACTTTAGATTCCCAAGCTAATGTCTAGGCTTTTAGCTCAGCATGCTAACACAGTGCTTTGGTGTGAAGGAAACCCTGGTTCGAATCCCTTTTAGTCTCTCTAGACAGACACGTTTCTTCCCACAATGCACCAATGTTCCAGCAATGTTCTGTACTTAGACAACGTCAGTTTGTTTAGTTGAGAGGGCGGAGTTGGGGCATCAGGCTTTCTTAGGTCCCTCTTACGTATCCGCTTGTTGCCCCAGTGTAACATCCCCCAGACACAAAATTGTAGCTAGCAAGAGGTTATCTCCCTATCCCAGTCTGTTGTCCCCACTTGCTTCAAGATGTCCACCTTTGTTGCTGTACCCAAGAAAGCGAAGGTATCTGAACTAAATGACCATCGACCCAGGTATAATTTCTTTGCTGCAGTTTAAAATACCTTTTTAATTAATATTTTTAATAAATGTTGCTGCTCATTGTTCAAATAAGTAATTTTACCTTTGTAAAGATTATTTTTGTTTTCTTTTTCTAAGAAATTAAGGGTTTGTAGCACTCACTTCTGTCATCATGAAATGCTTTGAGAGGTCTAGTTAAGGATCATATCATCTCCACCTTACCTGACACCCTAGACCCACTTCAATTTGCATAACGCCCCAACACATCCACAGATGACGCAATTGCACTGCACACCGCCCTATCCCATCCGGACAGGAGGAATACCTATGTAAGAAGAGTTCAGTCTTAGTTTCATCAGACCAGAGAACCTTGTTTGTCATGGTCTGAGATTCTTTAGGTGCCTTTTGGCAAACGCCAAGCGGGCTGTCATGTGCCTTTTTACTGAAGAGTGGTTTCTGCCTGGACACTACCATGATGCCCGATTGGTGGAGTGCTACAGAGATGGTTGTCCTTCTGGAAGGTTCTCCCATCTCCACAGAGGAACTCTAGAGCTCTGCCACAGTGACCATCGGGTTCTTGGTCACCTCCCTAAGCAAGGGCCTTCTCCCCTGATTGCTCAGTTTGGCCGGGCGGCCAGCTCTAGGAAGAGTCTGGGTGGTTCCAAACTTCTTCCATTTAAAAATGATGGAGGCCACTTTGTTCTTGGGGACCTTCAGTGCTGTAGATTTTGTTTTGGTACCCTTCCCCAGATCTGTGCCTCGACACATTCCTGTCTCGGAGCTCTACGGACAATTCCTTTGACCTCATGGCTTGGTTTTTGCTCTGACATGCACTGTCGACTGTGGTACCTTATATAGACAGGTGTGTGCCTTTCCAAATCATGTCCAATAAATTCAATTTACCCATAGGTGGACTCCAATCAAGTTGTAGAAATATCTCAAGGACGATCAATGGAAACAGGATGCACCTGTGCTCAATTTTGAGTCCCATAGCAAAGATTCTGAATACTTATGTAAATTAATTTTGTTTTTTATAAATTTGCCAACATTTCTAAACACCTGTTTTCGCTTTGTCATTATGGGATATTGTGTGTAGATTGAAGAGGATTTTTTTGTTATGCCCCACTTCCCCAAAGTCTTGATTTTGTTGGGAGAGTTGTTTGTCTGAGGAGGACCTTCCCCTAAAGGACTGTATATACCGTATACCAAGGTATTTGGAAATAACCATGGGATGTTTTTTTTAATACCGTCAATACCGTTGAAACCATTTCTTTGAAACTTTTCTATATATTTTAATATTTGTATATACTTTTTTTTAAAGAAAATAACTGCATTCAACTTATGCAATGCGGCAGGTGGTTAGAGAGTTAGGCCAATAACCGAAAGTTTGCTAGATTCACTCCCCAAGCTGACAAGGTAAAAATATGTTGTTCTGCCCCTGAGCAAGGCAGTTAACCCACTGTTTCTATGTAATCATTGTAAATAAGAATTTGTTCTTTAACTGACTTGTCTTGTTAAATAACTAAATTTAAATACAAATGCGTCAGGTGAAATGAATGAATATCTTCTGTCATCTTACTTTACGTTATGAAGTTTATCGTAGTTCCCTAGAACAGTTGAGCCTGTCACGTGGGTATTTGCTGAGCACTCTGATCTGAGGGCCTTTCTCCATTGCTTCTCACTGAGCTACACAGTCGGTACTGTCACCCAGCATGACCATCCAAACACTCTTCATGAAGTCACCCAGCATGACCATCTAAACACTCTTCATGAAGTAACCCAGCATGACCATCTAAACACTCTTCATGAAGTCACCCAGCATGACCATCTAAACACTCTTCATGAGGTCACCCAGCATGACCATCTAAACACTCTTCATGAGGTCACCCAGCATAACCATCTAAACACTCTTCATGAGGTCACCCTATGACATGACCATCTAAACACTCTTCATGAGGTCACCCAGCATGACCATCTAAACACTCTTCATGAGGTCACCCAGCATGACCATCTAAACACTCTTCATGAGGTCACCCAGCATGACCATCTAAACACTCTTCATGAGGTCACCCTATGGCATGACCATCTAAACACTCTTCATGAGGTCACCCTATGGCAGGACCATCTAAACACTCTTCATGAGGTCACCCTATGGCATGACCATCTAAACACTCTTCATGAGGTCACCCTATGGCAGGACCATTTGGGGTGGCAGGGTAGCCTAGTGGTTAGAGCGTTGGACTAGTAAGCGGAAGCTTGCAAGTGCAGTCGCAAAAACCATCAAGCACTATGATGAAACTGTCTCTCATGAGGACCGCCACTAGAAAGGAAGACCCAGAGTTACCTCTGCTGCAAAGGTATAAGGATCGGACCAAGGCGCAGAGTGGTATGCGTACATTTTTATTAATTTAAAGAATGAACACTGAACAAACTAACCAAAATAACAAAACGAACCGTGACCTAACCGTGACCTAAAAATGATCCCCAATCAGAGACGATAAACAGATGCCTCTGATTGGGAACCATATCAAGCCACCTAGACATACAAAAAATCCTAGACAATAAAAACTAGCGTACCCACCCTAGTCACACCCTGACCTAACCAAAATATAAAGAAAACAGAGATATCTCAGGTCAGGGCGTGACATTCACAGAGTTCAAGTAACAGACACATCTCAACATCAACTGTTCAGAGGAGACTGTGTGAATCAGGCCTTCATGGTTGAATTGCTGAAAAGAAACCACGACTAAAGGACACCAATAAGAAGAGGAGACTTGCTTGGGCCAAGAAATTCAAGCAATGGACATTAGATCGGTGGAAATATGTATTTTGGTCTGATGAATCCAAATTTGAGATTTTTGTTTCCAACCCGCCTTGTCTTTGTGAGACGCAGAGTAGGTGAACGGATGATCTCTGCATGTGTGGTTCCCACCGTGAAGCATGGAGGAGGAGGTGTGATGGTGTGGGGGTGCTTTGCTGGTGACACTGTCTGTGATTTATTTAGAATTCAAGGCACACTTAACCATCATGGCTACCACAGCATTCTGCAGCGATCCGCCATCCCATCTGGTTCACGCTTAGTAGGACTATCATTTGTTTTTCAACAGCGCAATGACCCAAAACACACATCCAGCCTGTGTAAGGGCTACTTGACGAAGGAGAGTGATGGAGTGCTGCATCAGATGACCTGGCCTCCACAATCACCCGACTTTATTGAGATGGTTTGGGATGAGTTGGACCGCAGAGTGAAGGAAAAGCAGCCAACAAGTGCTCAGCATATGTTGGAACTCCTTCAAGACGGTTGGAAAAGCATTCCTCATTAAGCTGGTTGAGAGAATGCCAAGAGTGTGCAAAGCTGTCATCAAGGCAAAGGGTGGCTACTTTGAAGAATCTAAAATATAAAATATATTGTGATTTGTGTAACACTTTTTTTTTGTTACTACATGATTCCATATGTGCTTTTTCATAGTTTTCATGTCTTCACTATTATTCTACAAAGTTGAAAATAGTACAAATAAAGAAAAACCCTTGAATGAGCAGGTGTTTCCAAACTTTTGACTGGCACTGTATGTCTAACTTTATGAGCTGGACTGCCTGTTTTTACAAAAAATATATATATATTTGTTTACACTCATTAGCATATTTTGCTAGCATCATCCAATCAGGAATTGGGAAAGGGAAAGGGGGAATACTTAGTCAGTTGTACAACTGATATCTGAATCAGAGAGGTGCGGGGGGGGGTACAATAATAGACATCCACGTCTTTGGCGCCCGGGGAACAGTGGGTTAACTGCCTTGCTCAGGGGCAGAACGAAATGTGCTATTACTTTTGCTAATTTTGTTAGCATTCTGGTAATAGATGCCCAATGGGCTTTTTTTGCGTTCTTATTTTTAATTGATATTATCTTGAGTACTTAGACTGTAATATCGTAAATCCCAGGATGAGATAAGGATGGTATGACGATATGCCCAACTCTACCTCTAAACAATTTTTATTCCCCTTTTCAAAGTTACCAATATAAGCAGTCATGATTCCCAGGCCGAGTGCTGTGGCATGTTGTACTGGAGACATAGAGACACCACCAGCTGTAAAGCTCCTCTCTCTCTGTCTCTCTCTGTCTCTCTCTGTCTCTCTCTGTCTCTCTCTCTGTCTCTCTCTCTGTCTCTCTCTGTCTCTCTCTGTCTCTCTCTCTCTCTCTCTCTCTCTGTCTCTCTCTGTCTCTCTCTCTCTCTCTCTCTCTCTCTCTCTCTCTCTCTCTCTCTCTCTCTCTCTCTCTCTCTCTGTCTCTCTATCTCTCTCTCTGTCTCTCTATCTCTCTCTGTCTCTCTCTCTGTCTCTCTCTCTGTCTCTCTCTCTGTCTCTCTCTAAGTCTCTCTCTCTCTCTCTCTCTCTCTCTCTCTCTCTCTCTCTCTCTCTCTCTCTCTCTTGTTGTAACAATGTACAAATAGTTAAAGTACACAAGGGAAAATAAATAAGCATAAATATGGGTTGTATTTACAATGGTGTTTGTTCTTCGCTGGTTGCCATTTTCTTGTGGTAACAGGTCACAAATCTTGCTGCTGTGATGACACACTGTGGAATTTCACCCAGTAGATATGGGAGTTTATCAAATTTGGATTTGTTTTCGAATTCTTTGTGGATCTGTGAAATCTGAGGGAAATATGTCTATCTAATATTGTCATACATTGGGCAGGAGGTTAGGAAGTGCAGCTCAGTTTCCACCTCATTTTGTGTGCAGTGTGCACATAGCCTGTCTTCTCTTGAGAGCCATGTCTGCCTACGGTGGCCTTTCTCAATAGCAAGGCTATGCTCACTGAGTCTTTACATTGTCAAAGCTTTCCTTAAATTTGGGTCAGTCACAGTGGTCAGGTATTCTGCCACTGTGTACTCTCAATTTAGGGCCAAATAGCATTCTAGTTTGCTCAGTTTTTTTGTTAATTCTTTCCAATGTGTCAAGTAATTATCTTTTTGTTTTCTCATGATTTGGTTGGGTCTAATTGTGCTGCTGTCCTGGGGCTCTGTGGGGTGTGTTTGTGTTTGTGAACAGAGCCCCAGGACCAGCTTGCTTAGGGGACTCTTCTCCAGGTTCATCTCTCTGTAGGTGATGGCTTTGTTATGGAAGGTTTGGGAATCGCTTCCTTTTAGGTGGTTGTAGAATTTAATGGCTCTTTTCTGGATTTTGATAATTAGTGGGTATCGGCCTATTCTGCTCTGCATGCATTATTTGGTGTTCTACGTTGTGCACTGAGGATATTTTTGCAGAATTCTGCATGCAGAGTCTCAATTTGGTGGTTGTCCCATTTTGGTTGGTGAGCGGACCCCAGACCTCACAACCATAAAGGGCAGTGGGCTCTATGACTGATTCAAGTATTTTTAGCCAGATCCTAATTGGTATGTCGAATTTTATCTTCCTTTTGATGGCATAGAATGCCCTTCTTGCCTTGTCTCTCAGATCCGTCTCTCTCTGTCTCTCTCTGTCTCTGTCTCTCTCTGTCTGTGTCTCTCTCTGTCTCTCTGTCTCTCTTTGTCTCTCTCTCTCTGTCTGTCTGTCTGTCTGTCTGTCTGTCTGTCTGTCTGTCTCTCTCTCTCTCTCTCTCTCTCTCTCTCTCTCTCTGTGTGTGTCTCTCTCTCTCTCTCTCTCTGATTATACATGGAGCAGTAGGCAGTAGGATAATTAGCTGGCTATGCTAATCTCCAGCCATAGATCAGAGTGAAGTGTAACGGCTGTTGTGATTCACACTGGGAGAGCTGAACTGTAAGCTTGTAGTCCAACAAGCCTCCCTGGTCAGATACAGTAAACTAGTAAACACACGTCTGCTTCTCTCAGCAGGGGAGAACAAACACCCACAGAGAGAGAGAGAGAAGAGAGAGGGTGAGAGAGAGAGAGAGAGACAGAGAGAAACAGAGAGAGAAGAGAGAGGGTGAGAGAGGGAGGAATGAAAGGAGTAGGAGATAAACTGATCATCTTTCTCTCAACCATCATTTTCTCATTCCTCTCTTTCTCTCCCTCTCTGCCGTCCCAATTTCATCTCTCTTGCTCCTCTCTCTTTCAACCAGATTTCTCTCTTTCTCCCACTCTTTCTCTCCTCCCTCTCTCCCTCTGTATCTCTCTCCCCCTCGCTCTCCCTCTGTATCTCTCTCCCCCTCCCTCTCCCTCTTTATATCTCCCCTCTCTCTCCCACTCTCTCTCTCCCCCTCTCTCTCCCACTCTCTCTCTCCCCCTCTCTCTCCCTCTGTATCTCTCTCCCCCTCCCTTTCCCTCTCTATATCTCCCCTCTCTCTCCCACTCTCTCTCTCCCCCTCTCTCTCCCACTCGCTCTCTCCCCCTCTCTCTCCCTCTGTATCTCTCTCCCCTTCCCCTTCCATTTCCCTCTCTATATCTCCCCTCTCTCTCCCACTCTCTCTCTCCCCCTCTCTCTCCCACTCTCTCTCTCCCCCTCTCTCTCCCTCTGTATCTCTCTCCCCCTCCCTTTCCCTCTCTATATCTCCCCTCTCTCTCCCACTCTCTCGCTCCCCCTCTCTCTCCCACTCTCTCTCTCCCCCTCTCTCTCCCTCTGTATCTCTCTCCCCCTCCCTTTCCCTCTCTATATCTCCCCTGTCTCTCCCACACTCTCTTGCCCCTCTCTCCCTCTCTACGTCTCTCCCCCTTCTCTCTCCCACTCTCTCTCTCCCCCTCTCTCTCCCTCTGTATCTCTCTCCCCCTCCCTTTCCCTCTCTATATCTCCCCTGTCTCTCCCACTCTCTCTTGCCCCTATCTCCCTCTCTACGTCTCCCCCCTCTCTCTCCCACTCTCTCTTGCCCCTATCTCCCTCTCTACGTCTCTCCCACCTCTCTCTCCCACTCTCTCTTGCCCCTATCTCCCTCTCTACGTCTCTCCCCCCTCTCTCTCTCCTCTAGTTCGGTAAGATTTGGAGGACGTTATCCCTAGGCGCTGAGGAGAGGGCTCTGACAGGCTGGCCCGGGGCGGTGCTGTGTCTCGTCGCTATGCCGACAGGACAGGACTGGGCCGAGCTCCAGAATGTGAGGCGTCTCTGGAAGCTGTCAGCGCCAGGCCCGTTTGACAGCATGCAAATGTATGCAAACGAGGGGTCCAGCCAAGCCGCACCTGCACATGCACAGGAAGAGTGACCATACCCTTCTAACAGAGCTCTGATACTCCCTCACCCCCCCCCCCCTCTCCACCAACACCTCCGGTCCTCTCACTGTCCCCCTCATCCCCCCCCCCTCTCTCCACCAACACCTCCAGTCCTCTCACCCCCCCCCTCCCCCTCTCTCCACCAACACCTCCGGCCCTCTCACCCCCCTCCCCCCTCTCCACCAACACCTCCGGTCCTCTCAGTGTCCCCCTCACCCCCCCCTATCTCTCCACCAACACCTCCGGTCCTCTCAGTGTCCCCCTCATCCCCCCTCTCTCTCCCCTAACACCTCCGGTTCTCTCAGTGTGTCCCCCCCCCCCCCCCCTCTCTCCACCAACACCTCCAGTTCTCTCAGCGTCCCCCTCACCCCCCCCCTCTCTCCCCCAACACTTTAAAAAACTGCCTGAACAATACACTCTGTGAGCCTTTTATAACCTTTCTCTGTCCTGAATTAAAAGGCAGGTTTGATAGGTCTATTGTTGGAGTCATGTTTCATCAGAATGCAGAGCCTCCCTCTCTCTCTCTCTCTCTCTCTCTCTCCCTCTCTCTCTCCCTCTCTGAGGTGCTCCAGCTCTGACCCTGCCGGCTGGTTTTGGCATTCCGGCAGGCTGGAGGAGAGTTGGTTCGTGCTGTGCCCCCCTGCTCCCACTCTGTAGCCCCCGGCCCTCCCTGCTATCCGCCTACACCGTCACCTCCTCCGCCCTTGGGCCGGCATGTCCGGATTTGTGCTGGTCAGCAGAACGGCTGTCTGACGGCTGGGGAGAGGCTGTCATAATGCCCCAGAAGGAAGGGTGCAGAGCGGGGTGAGGTGGAAGTGTAGTGGAGGGGTAGGGAGGATGAACGGTAGGTATGAGAGAAGGCAGTGGAGAAGGAGGTATTGGTGGTGGGGGTGGAGGAGGCGGAGGTATTGGTGGTGGTGGAGGAGGAGGTATTGGTGGTGGAGGAGGAGGAGGTATTGGTGGTGGAGGAGGAGGAGGTATTGGTTGTGGGGGTGGAGAAGGAGGAGGAGGAGGAGGAGGAGGTATTGGTGGTCGCGGTGGAGGAGGAGGAGGTATTGGTGGTGGAGGAAGAGGTATTGGTGGTGTCAGTGGAGGAGGAGGAGGAGGAGGTATTGGTGGTGGAGGTGGAGGAGGAGGAGGTATTGGTGGTGGCGGAGGCGGAGGATGTGGAGGAGGAGGATCTGGAGAGGTTTGCAGTGCGGTGGCTTTGATCCAGACCTTGTACAGGAGTGTTTGTAATTGACAACAATAAACACACACATACACACACATTCCCTTTGCCCTTGGCTGTGTGGAGTGTGTGAGAGCAGACGGGTAGGTTCCGTGGCGAGGGACGATGCTCTCACCTGGGACCTTGTTAGAAGGAAAGGGCACGAGTGTGAGGGTGTCTGTCACTCATACCACCAGGCTAGAACACTGGGGCAGCAGAGTCAATACAGGCAGAGTGGATCATACCACCAGGCTTTGGGGAAATAAACATATGTACAGCCTGGTGTTTATATTCAGTATATCAGTGTTTGTTAAATGTTTGTTAAAGTCAAAAATTCTAAATATTTTATAATAGAGTTAGACAGACATATATTTTTTACAATATAAACATGAACACAGTGATTTTTTGTCTGTTTGCTGTGAATACAAACACATTGTAGAATAGAAACTAAATATTTCCATATGTACTGCACCATAAATAAACCTAAAATATAAACTTACTGCAACTCATTAGTGCATTTAAAATGCATAGTATGCCTCAATTTGATAATTATTCAAAATTACAGTTATCAACAAAAACATTCAGCTTCTGTACTTGATATGAAATGTAAAATATAAAAACAAGATATACAGTGCCTTGCAAAAGTATTCGGCCCCCTTGAACTTTGCGACCTTTTGCCACATTTCAGGCTTCAAACAGAAAGATATAAAACTGTATTTTGTGAAGAATCAACAACAAGTGGGACACAATCATGAAGTGGAACGACATTTATTGGATATTTCAAACTTTTTTAACAAATCAAAAACTGAAAAATTGGGCGTGCAAAATTATTCAGCCCCCTTAAGTTAATACTTTGTAGCGCCACCTTTTGCTGCGATTACAGCTGTAAGTCGCTTGGGGTATGTCTCTATCAGTTTTGCACATCGAGAGACTGACATTTTTTCCCATTCCTCCTTGCAAAACAGCTCGAGCTCAGTGAGGTTGGATGGAGAGCATTTGTGAACAGCAGTTTTCAGTTCTTTCCACAGATTCTCGATTGGATTCAGGTCTGGACTTTGACTTGGCCATTCTAACACCTGGATATGTTTATTTTTGAACCATTCCATTGTAGATTTTGCTTTATGTTTTGGATCATTGTCTTGTTGGAAGACAAATCTCCGTCCCAGTCTCAGGTCTTTTGCAGACTACATCAGGTTTTCTTCCAGAATGGTCCTGTATTTGGCTCCATCCATCTTCCCATCAATTTTAACCATCTTCCCTGTCCCTGCTGAAGAAAAGCAGGCCCAAACCATGATGCTGCCACCACCATGTTTGACAGTGGGGATGGTGTGTTCAGCTGTCTTGCTTTTACGCCAAACATAACGTTTTGCATTGTTGCCAAAAAGTTCAATTTTGGTTTCATCTGACCAGAGCACCTTCTTCCACATGTTTGGTGTGTCTCCCAGGTGGCTTGTGGCAAACTTTAAACGACACTTTTTATGGATATCTTTAAGACATGGCTTTCTTCTTGCCACTCTTCCATAAAGGCCAGATTTGTGCAATATACGACTGATTGTTGTCCTATGGACAGAGTCTCCCACCTCAGCTGTAGATCTCTGCAGTTCATCCAGTGTGATCATGGGCCTCTTGGCTGCATCTCTGATCAGTCTTCTCCTTGTATGAGCTGAAAGTTTAGAGGGACGGCCAGGTCTTGGTAGATTTGCAGTGGTCTGATACTCCTTCCATTTCAATATTATCGCTTGCACAGTGCTCCTTGGGATGTTTAAATCTTGGGAAATCTTTTTGTATCCAAATCCGGCTTTAAACTTCTTCACAACAGTATCTCGGACCTGCCTGGTGTGTTCCTTGTTCTTCATGATGCTCTCTGCGCTTTTAACGGACCTCTGAGACTATCACAGTGCAGGTGCATTTATACGGAGACTTGATTACACACAGGTGGATTGTATTTATCATCATTAGTCATTTAGGTCAACATTGATTCATTCAGAGATCCTCACTGAACTTCTGGAGAGAGTTTGCTGCACTGAAAGTAAAGGGGCTGAATAATTTTGCACGCCCAATTTTTCAGTTTTTGATTTGTTAAAAGTTTTTAAATATCCAATAAATGTCGTTCCACTTCATGATTGTGTCCCACTTGTTGTTGATTCTTCACAAAAAAATACATATCTTTATGTTTGAAGCCTGAAATGTGGCAAAAGGTCGCAAAGTTCAAGGGGGCCGAATACTTTCGCAAGGCACTGTATATTTTTTTTATCTGGTTTGATATTTTCTGGAACTAACATTCTTTATCTTAATCTGTCTCAAGCCTTGATTGATAGCTCCACATAGCCATTGTTTCCCTAGTGCTTGTGGGGTCTCTTCACTCCCATACAGCAGATGTTTATGGTATTTGCTGAGCACTCTGATCTGAGGGCCTTTCTCCATTGCTTCTCACTGAGCTACACAGTCGGTACTGTCACCCAGCATGACCATCTAAACACTCTTCATGAGGTCACCCAGCATGACCATCTAAACACTCTTCATGAGGTCACCCAGCATGACCATCTAAACACTCTTCATGAGGTCACCCAGCATGACCATCTAAACACTCTTCATGAGGTCACCCAGCATGACCATCTAAACACTCTTCATGAGGTCACCCAGCATGACCATCTAAACACTCTTCATGAGGTCACCCAGCATGACCATCTAAACACTCTTCATGAGGTCACCCAGCATGACCATCTAAACACTCTTCATGAGGTCACCCAGCATGACCATCTAAACACTCTTCATGAGGTCACCCTATGGCATGACCATCTAAACACTCTTCATGAGGTCACCCAGCATGACCATCTAAACACTCTTCATGAGGTCACCCAGCATGACCATCTAAACACTCTTCATGAAGTCACCCAGCATGACCATCTAAACACTCTTCATGAGGTCACCCAGCATGACCATCTAAACACTCTTCATGAGGTCATCCAGCATGACCATCTAAACACTCTTCATGAAGTCACCCAGCATGACCATCTAAACACTCTTCATGAGGTCACCCTATGGCATGACCATCTAAACACTCTTCATGAGGTGACCCAGCATGACCATCTAAACAAGCTCCATGAGGTCACCCTATGGCATGACCATCTAAACAAGCTCCATGAAGTCACCCTATGGCAGGACCATTTGGGCGGCAGGGTAGCCTAGTGGTTAGAGCGTTGGACTAGTAAGTGGAAGGTTGCAAGTTCAAAATATTACACTCACAAAAGGTTGAAAGGAATAGAGACATTTCAAATACATTTTTGTAACAATGTGTTGAAGGACAAAAGGGAAAATAAGTAAACATAAATATGGGTTGTATTTACAATGGTGTCTTGTTGTCTTACAATGGTGTCACATCTTGCTGGTGTGATGGCACACTGTGGAAATGTCACCCAATAGATATAGGAGTTTCTCAAAATTGTATTTGTTTTTAAATTCTTTGACCCACTGGGAATGTGATGAAAGAAATAAAAGCTGAAATAAATCACTCTACTATTATTCTGACATTTCACAATCTTAAAATAAAGTGGTGATCCTAACTGACCTAAGACCGGGAATTATTACTAGGATTACATTTCAGGGATTTGTGAAAAACCGAGTTTAAATGTAATTGGCTAAGGTGTATGTAAACCTCCGACTTCAACTCTATGTTAACATTGCCAAAGCAAGTGAAGTAGATAATATCCTAAATGAAATAAACAATGTAATATTATTTATATATACAGTGTTGTAACGATGTACCAATGGTTAAAGTACAAAAGGGAAAATAAATAAGCATAAATATGGGTTGTTACAATGTTGTTCGATCTTCACTGGTTGACCTTTTCTTCTCTCTCTCTGTCTCTCTGTCTCTCTGTCTCTCTCTCTCTGTGTGTCTCTGTCTCTGTCTCTGTCTCTGTCTCTGTCTCTCTCTCTGTCTCTGTCTCTGTCTCTGTCTCTGTCTCTGTCTCTCTCTCTCTCTCTCTCTCTCTCTGTCTCTCTCGCTTTCTCTTGCTCTCTCTCTCTCTCTCTCTCTCCCTGTCTCTGTCTCTGTCGCTCTCTCTCTGTCTGTGTGTGTGTCTGTGCGTCCCAGGTCCACTGATGCAGCACTAACGGTGAAAAACTAACCCGTCTAGGGCAGCACAATGGTGGGTTCTCCTTCTGTGTGCAGGAGCCTTCCCTGCCCAACGGACTCCCCACGTAGCCGTCGCTGTTTGACAAGCCCGCCTGCCAAACAACTTAATTAACCAGAAAGAAGGGAAGAAAGAGAAGCCCAAACAGAGGACAGAGAGAAAGAAAAGAGGACAGGGAAACAGAAGAACGAAAGGAACCGCTTCCTGTCAGTCGCTGTTGACGCCTAGGCCGTGTTTAGCGAAGGGAGCAACACCCCAGAGAGAGAAAGAAGGCCTGTGAGATGTGTTAACTGGAATTCCTGGCCCTGGGTCGCAGGGGTTCAGCTAGGGCACAGAGGGGTTCAGGGGGTCATTACCACTGTGATGCAGGCAGGGGGAAACACAGGGCCAGGCAGAGCAAGGGAGATGGGAAAAGACCTGGGGGTCTGGGCACACTGCTTGGGATCGCCCAGGATACAAACACTGGAGAATGGGTCATTTACACGTACGCAAACCCACAACAAACACACACATATCTCCGCAGAAGCGCAGACATACACCAATACACACAACGACACACACTCACACACATATTACTACCAGAACATTCCACTGTGATTACTATTGGAACATTCCACTGTGATTACTACTAGAACATCCCACTGTGATTACTACTAGAACATTCCACTGTGATTACTACTAGAACATCCCACTGTGATTACTACTAGAACATCCCACTGTGATTACTACTAGAACATTCCACTGTGATTACTACTAGAACATTCCACTGTGATTACTACTAGAACATTCCACTGTGATTACTACTAGAACATTCCACTGTGATTACTACTAGAACATTCCACTGTGATTACTACTAGAACATTCCACTGTGATTACTACTAGAACATTCCACTGTGATTACTACTAGAACATTCCACTGTGATTACTACTAGAACATTCCACTGTCATTACTATTAGAACATTCCATTGTGATTACTACTAGAACATTCCACTGTGATTACTACTAGAACATTCCACTGTGATTACTACTAGAACATTCCACTGTGATTACTACTAGAACATCCCACTGTGATTACTATTAGAACATTCCATTGTGATTACTACTAGAACATTCCACTGTGATTACTACTAGAACATTCCACTGTGATTACTACTAGAACATTCCACTGTGATTACTACTAGAACATTCCACTGTGATTACTACTAGAACATTCCACTGTGATTACTACTAGAACATTCCACTGTCATTACTATTAGAACATTCCATTGTGATTACTACTAGAACATTCCACTGTGATTACTACTAGAACATTCCACTGTCATTACTACTAGAACATTCCACTGTGATTACTACTAGAACATCCCACTGTGATTACTACTAGAACATTCCACTGTGATTACTACTAGAACATTCCACTGTGATTACTACTAGAACATTCCACTGTGATTACTACTAGAACATTCCACTGTGATTACTACTAGAACATTCCACTGTGGTTACTACTAGAACATCCCACTGTGATTACTACTAGAACATTCCACTGTGATTACTACTAGAACATTCCAACATTCCAACACACAACTACTACAATAAAATCACCATACTGTCACGCCCTGGCCATAGAGAGAGACATTTATTCTCTATTTTGGTTAGGCCAGGGTGTGACTAGGGTGGGCATTCTAGTTTCTTTATTTCTATGTTTTCTATTTCTTTGTTTTTGGCCGAGTGTGGTTCCCAATCAGAGGCAGCTGTCTATCATTGTCTCTGATTGGGAATCATACTTAGGCAGCCTTTTTCCCACCTGTGTTTTGTGGGTAGTGGTTTTCTGTATAGTTTATTTGCCTTGCAGAACTGTTCGTTTTTTCACTTTGTTATTTTGTTTGAGTGTTTTGGAGTAATAAAGAATCATGAACACTTACCGTGCTGCGTTTTGGTTCACTACTTCCCATGACGATCGTAACAAATACAACCA
>NC_092168.1:46486425-46506425 GCF_045791955.1 Oncorhynchus clarkii lewisi | reverse complement strand
GGGCGTGCAAAATTATTCAGCCCCCTTAAGTTAATACTTTGTAGCGCCACCTTTTGCTGCGATTACAGCTGTAAGTCGCTTGGGGTATGTCTCTATCAGTTTTGCACATCGAGAGACTGAAATTTTTTCCCATTCCTCCTTGCAAAACAGCTCGAGCTCAGTGAGGTTGGATGGAGAGCATTTGCGAACAGCAGTTTTCAGTTCTTTCCACAGATTCTCGATTGGATTCAGTTCTGGACTTTGACTTGGCCATTCTAACACCTGGATATGTTTATTTTTGAACCATTCCATTGTAGATTTTGCTTTATGTTTTGGATCATTGTCTTTTTGGAAGACAAATCTCCGTCCAAGTCTCAGGTCTTTTGCAGACTCCATCAGGTTTTCTTCCAGAATGGTCCTGTATTTGGCTCCATCCATCTTCCCATCAATTTTAACCATCTTCCCTGTCCCTGCTGAAGAAAAGCAGGCCCAAACCATGATGCTGCCACCACCATGTTTGACAGTGGGGATGGTGTGTTCAGTGTGATGAGCTGTGTTGCTTTTACGCCAAACATAACGTTTTGCATTGTTGCCAAAAAGTTCAATTTTGGTTTCATCTGACCAGAGCACCTTCTTCCACATGTTTGGTGTGTCTCCCAGGTGGCTTGTGGCAAACTTTAAACAACACTTTTTATGGATATCTTTAAGAAATGGCTTTCTTCTTGCCACTCTTCCATAAAGGCCAGATTTGTGCAATATACGACTGATTGTTGTCCTATGGACAGAGTCTCCCACCTCAGCTGTAGATCTCTGCAGTTCATCCAGAGTGATCATGGGCCTCTTGGCTGCATCTCTGATCAGTCTTCTCCTTGTATGAGCTGAAAGTTTAGAGGGACGGCCAGGTCTTGGTAGATTTGCAGTGGTCTGATACTCCTTCAATTTCAATATTATCGCTTGCACAGTGCTCCTTGGGATGTTTAAAGCTTGGGAAATCTTTTTGTATCCAAATCCGGCTTTAAACTTTAAACTCACAACAGTATCTCGGACCTGCCTGGTGTGTTCCTTGTTCTTCATGATGCTCTCTGCGCTTTTAACGGACCTCTGAGACTATCACAGTGCAGGTGCATTTATACGGAGACTTGATTACACACAGGTGGATTGTATTTATCATCATTAGTCATTTAGGTCAACATTGGATCATTCAGAGATCCTCACTGAACTTCTGGAGAGAGTTTGCTGCACTGAAAGTAAAGGGGCTGAATAATTTTGCACGCCCAATTTTTCAGTTTTTGATTTGTTAAAAAAGTTTGAAATATCCAATAAATGTCGTTCCACTTCATGATTGTGTCCCACTTGTTGTTGATTCTTCACAAAAAAATACAGTTTTATATCTTTATGTTTGAAGCCTGAAATGTGGCAAAAGGTCGCAAAGTTCAAGGGGGCCGAATACTTTCGCAAGGCACTGTATATATATATATATATATATATATATATGAAATATTATTTGTAATTTGTAATGTCTTTATTGTTTTCAAACTTCTGTATGTGTAATGTTTACTGTTAATTTTTATTGTTTATTTCACTTGTGTATATTATCTACCTCACTTGCTTTGGCAATGTAAAAAAAACATGTTTCCCATGCCAATAAAGCCCCTTGAATTGAATTGAATTGAGAGAAATAGAGGAGAGAGAGAGAGAGAAGGAGAGAGAAAGAGAGAGAAAGAGAGAGAGGAGGAGAGAGAATGAGAGACATTGAGAGAAGGAGATACAAAGGGAGAAGGGGAGAAGGAGAGAGAAGGAGAGAGAAATAGAGAGAAGAGGAGAGAGGAGAGAGAGGAGAGAGAAGGAGAGAGAAAGAGAGAGAAAGAGAGAGGAGAGAGAAAGAGAGAGAAGGAGAGGAGAGAGAAATAGAGAGAAGAGGAAAGAGGAGAAAGAAGGAGAGAGAAAGAGAGAGAAGGAGAGAGAAAGAGAGAAGGAGAGAAAAAGAGAGAGAACGAGAGAGAGGAGGAGAGAGAAGTAGAGACAATGAGAGAAGGAGAGAAAAAGAGAGAAGGAGAGAGGAAAGAGAGAGAAGGAGAGAGAGAGGAGGAGAGAGAAGGAGAGGGAGAGAGAAGGAGAGAGGAAAGAGAGAGAAGGGGAGAGAGAGGAGGAGAGAGAAGGAGGGGGAGAGAGAAGGAGAGAGAATGAGAGAAGGAGAGAGAAAGACAGAAGGACAGCGAAAGATCGAAGGAGAGAGAAAGGGAGAAGGAGAGAAGGATAGAGAATGTGAAAAGGAGAGAGAAAGAGAGACAGAGAGGAGAGAGAAGGGGAGAAGGAGAGAGAAATAGAGAAGGGGAGTGAGGAGAGAGAAGGAGAGAGAAAGAGAGAAGGCGAGAGAAAGGGAGAAGGCGAGAGAGGAGAGGAGAGCGAAAGAGAGAAGGAGAAAGAGGAGAGAGAAAGAGAGAAGGAGAGAGAGGAGAGAGAAAGAGAGAAGGCGAGAAGGAGAGAGAAAGAGAGAAGGGGAGAAAGATCGAAGGAGAGGGAAAGGGAGCAGGCGAGAGAAAGGGAGAAGGAGAGAGAAAGATCGAAGGAGGGAGAAAGGGAGAAGGAGAGAAGGAGAGAGAAAGGGAGGAGAGAGAAAGAGAGAAAGAGAGGAGAGAGAAAGAGAGAAAGAAAGGAGAAGGAGAGAAGGAGAGAAGGAGAGAGAAGGAGAGAGAAGGGGAGAAGGTGTGCGACACCATCACACACCATCACACACCAACACACACCATCACACACCATCACACCATCACACACCATCACACACCATCAGCCACCATCACACCATCACACTATCACACACCATCACACACCATCACACCATCACATACCATCACACCATCGCCACATCACACACAATCACACACCAACACACCATCACACCATCACAACCATCACACCATAACACACCATCACACCATCACACACCTTCACATACCATCACACCATCACACATACACCATCACATCATCACACACCATCACACACCATCACACACATCATCACACACCATCACACATCATCACACATACACCATCGCACGGTCACACACACAACATCACACCATCACACACACACCATCACATGCCATCACACACCATCAATCCAACACACACCGTCACACACCATCACACACACACCATCACACACACACACACACTATCACACACCATCACACACCATCAAAGACACACACCATCATACACCATCACACCATAACACTATCACACACACAAACTATTACACACCATTACACACCATCACACACACACACCATCACACACCACCACGCCATCACACACACACACTATCACACACCATCACACACCATCACGCCATCACACACACACTATCACAAACCATCACACAACGTCACATCTCACACCATCACGCCATCACACACACACACTATCACAAACCATCACACACCGTTACACCCTCACACACAATCACAGACACAAACCATCACACCATCACACCATCACACACAATCACACACCATCACACACCATCACAGACGCACTCCATCACACCATCACACACCATCACACACCAGCACAAACCATCACACACCATCACATACCATCACGCCATCACACACAA
Organism: Oncorhynchus clarkii lewisi; assembly: GCF_045791955.1. Lineage (NCBI taxonomy): Eukaryota > Metazoa > Chordata > Actinopteri > Salmoniformes > Salmonidae > Oncorhynchus > Oncorhynchus clarkii. The sequence continues at coordinate 46,502,825 of NC_092168.1, read as the reverse complement.
TCACACACCATCACACACAATCACACACCATCACTCACCATCACACACACACCATCACACACCATCACAGACGCACACCATCACACACCATCACACCATCACACTATCACACACAATCACACACCATCACCCACCATCACACACCATCACATACCATCACACACCATCACACCATCACACACACACCATCACACCATCAAACCATCACACAACATCACACCATCACACTATCACACACCATAAAACCATCACACACCATCACACCATCACACCATCACACACCATCACACCATCACACACACATCATCACAGACACACACCATCACAAAATCACACCATCACTCACTATCACACACCATCACAGACACACACCATCACACACAATCACACCATCACACTATCACACACAATCACACACCATCACACACCATCACTCACATACCATCACACACACACCATGACACACCATCACATCATCACACACCATCACACCATAACACACCATCACACCATCGCATACCATCACACACCATCACACACCATCACACACAATCACACACACACCATTACACACACACACCATCAAAGACACACCATCACACACACATGACATCACACACACTACCTATGACACACCATCACACATTTTCACACCCCATCACACAAAATCACACACCATCACACACCATCACAGACACACACCATCACACACAATCACACCATCACACTATCACACACAATCACACACCATCACACACCATCACACCATCACACACCATCACACACACACCATCACACACACCATCACACGCACACCATTACACACCATCACACCATCACACACCATCACACACAATCACACACCATCACACACCATCACACCATAACACACCATCACACTATCACACACCATCACACACACACACCATAACACACCATCACACACCATCACACACACCATCACATACCATCACACACCATCACAAACCATCACACACACCATCACACCATCACACTATCACACACCATCACACCATCACACCATCACACTATCACACACCATCACATACCATCACACCATCACACACATCATCACAGACACACCATCACACACCATCACACCATCACACACCATCACACCTCACACACCATCACACCATCACACACACAACATCACACCATCACACCATCACACACACATAATCACAGACACACACCATCACACCATCACACCATCACACACCATCCCACCATCACACAATACAGATGCTGAGAAGTGAACTAGAAACAGAGAGAGCACATAACTCTGTCATATGGTAAACAGTACATGTCTATTTATTGTCTGTGTTAGAACTTACACGTAGCTTCATCTATTATCATATAAAATAGAATTTGTTCATAAAATCTAAAATACATAGACTTTTACTGACCACAGTCACCAATAATTAAAAAAACGAATCTTGGTTACCCAGAAGTAAAAGTATGTTGTGAAAGTTTTGTAATTTCCTGTTTTACTTCGGGGAAATGCCGTTAACAATTGTGATAACCTTTGTGCGAGGGAAGGAAGTGATGTCTCCTCCCTCTCAAATGGAAACTCTCGGCCAAACCCCTCCCTTCTGCGATTTTCACCCGTGTTTAACATGCCCAAAAAGCGCATTTTAGTTTTCATACATTTTTACGATACAGCCAATATTGACTTTGTGGCTGTGGAAATTATTTTTCATCCGCACACGGGCTTGAAAATCACTACACCCATTTAAAAACCACCTTCGCCCAAATAATGTCTCATAATTGTCAAATAATTAACAACAAAACCCCCAAACTAGGAACTACTGCTGCTCGTATCACACAATTATACATGAGCCTTGACAGATTCATCTGTCCACAAGAGATTCATAAAAGCCTAATGGACAAAGTCCATTACAACAAAGTTATAATTGAATTAGTCAAAAAAAAAGAAAATACTAATATAAAAAAAAATAACATGTCAAAATCTCCAGAAAAATAAGATTATAAACCATAACCAGAAGTCCATCCGCTCAGAAGAATCAGTCATTGTAGCAGATCAGAAGAACACATGAGAGGTGGTCCCAGCAAGCCTTCACTTGGGGAACCTGGGTCCAGGGCTGGGGTGGCTGAATCTGGGCAGCCTGCACACCACACAGGGGCAGAGTGGCCCTCCAGGAGCCCCAGCTGAGCCCCACTGCACTGGGGCCATGGGGCCCTCCAAGTGGCCAGGAGGCAACAGAGGACACTTGGAGGAGGAGGAGGAGGCTGAGGTCAGGAGAGATTCTGGGGAGAGGAGAAGCTGACTGGGGCCGGTGAGGAGGGGCCAACCCCCGGCCAGGAGCAGCCTGGGGACAGGCCCCGTGTTCACCCCCACACCAACCCCCACCCCAACACTCACCTCCCCCAGGAGCCGGCGCATCTCTTGCAGAGACGAGCCCAGGAGGAGGATGTAGTTACGGGCCAGGACCAAGGTGGAGATTTTGGAGAGCCTGCGTCCAGGTGGGGCCCCTGGCTGCTGCTGGTGGGAGTGTGGCCCCTGGGAGGAGGACGAGGAGGAAGGAGATGAGGAGGCGTAAGGCACCATCACCTCCCTCAGAGCGTCCATGGCGACGTTCAGGTCCTGCATCCTCTTCCTCTCCCGGCTGTTGATCTTCCTCCTTAGATCCTGCTGCTCTTCGGGGCTCAGCTCCCGCGGTGGCTTGCCTGGTCTCTGGGGCCCCAGAGGCCCCCCCATGGCCCTAAGCCTGCCCCCATGACCAGCACCAAGCCCTAGAGGACACCTGGAGGAGAAGTCCTGGAGGTGGGCCCCCTGGGAGCAGAGAGGGAGAGGCTGCTCCTGATGGGCCCTGGTCATGGGGTTAGGTAAAACATTCATGGTCCTGATCCACACTGGAGATGGCTATGTCTGAGACGACAGAAAAACTACACTGGAGAGGACTTGTCTGAGATGAAACCTACACGTCACACAAGTGAAGAAGAGTCCGTCTTCTGTGAGTGCTCAGTTCTGCAATCAAGCAATTCAACTTTACTCCTCTTCCATTAACCAGTTAGTCCCACACTGTCCTGACATTCTGGTCCGGTGTTGACATCACTCCTTGGCTGTGGAAGAATCTTCTTTGCCTCACTGAATAGAAAGGAAAAATGACCCAGCCAACAGTATGATGAGTCAGTAAGTGACCCGTCGGTCTCAGTGTTGGTGTCACAAGTCTTCCAGAGTTCTCTACGTGTTGAAAGCTGTCTCTGTCTCTGTCTCTCCTCTGTGAGTGTCTGGAGTTTCAGTGCTCCTTCATCTCACTTCCCCCCCCCCGGCTGTCTGAAGAGAATGACAAGGCAGACAGAGCTGAACTGAGCTAAACGCTCCCCTCACATCACATCTCATCCTCCCCTAACTCTGCTGCTGCTCGGACCCCTCCCCTTCACACCCAATCAGACTTCTGCTCTCTGGACTTAACACCCAAGGTGTGGGAAACACCCCATATCAACATATACTGTACCTACCTGATTTACTACTTCTCGTAGCCAAACCCGCTAGGCAATTGTTTCCTTGTTGGCTTTTCTGTTTCTGGGAGAGAGGAATGGAGCTAGAGAGAAATGATGAAATAGATAGGACTAGTGTGTAGAATGACGTAATAGGCTGTGTGTGTGTGTGTGTGTGTGTGTGTGTGTGTGTGTGTGTGTGTGTGTGTGTGTGTGTGTGTGTGTGTGTGTGTGTGTGTGTGTGTGTGTGTGTGTGTGTGTGTGCGTGCGTGGGTGTGTGTGTGCGTGCGTGGGTGCGTGTGTGAGCCTGCGTGACACATTCTCTGTCTTTACTAGGGACAGAGGAGGACATTGTCACAGCAGAGATGACAATGATGAATGCATTACTAACCCTTTTACAGTAAAGACACAGAAAATGCACTGTGGTGAAAAAACACAGTACTGTAAAACCACTATAGCTGTAATACTTGATATAATCCCCCCCCCCCCCCCCAAAAAAAAAAGGTTGAAAGTTGTTCAGTACTGTATGGTCTCATCCTGCAATGCAGGGAATTTTAATCTGTTCACCTCAAGCAGTTCAATCTCACCTGAAAACTGACTGTGTCACGATTGAAGGGATGTGCCACTGTAATCATTGAGGCTTGGAATCCTTCACCCTTCAATTAGTCTCAGCTCATATTGACATAATTAAGAAAACAGAGGGTAGGCAATAAGTGTGTACGTTGATAGGACTTTAACAGAGCGTCAATGGGTGATAGCTACTGAGCTAACAGAGGAATCGGTGTAATGGGTGATAGCTACTGAGCTAACAGATGAATCAGTGTAATGGGTGATAGCTACTGAGCTAACAGATGAATCTGTGTAATGGGTGATAGCTACTGAGCTAACAGATGAATCTGTGTAATGGGTGATAGCTACTGAGCTAACAGATGAATCGGTGTAATGGGTGATAGCTACTGAGCTAACAGATGAATCGGTGTAATGGGTGATAGCTACTGAGCTAACAGATGAATCAGTGTAATGGGTGATAGCTACTGAGCTAACAGATGAATCTGTGTAATGGGTGATAGCTACTGAGCTAACAGATGAATCAGTGTAATGGGTGATAGCTACTGAGCTAACAGATGAATCAGTGTAATGGGTGATAGCTACTGAGCTAATTGCCGTTGTTGTTGTTATTATTGTTGGACTTTCCTCTTTACTCTGAGAGACTATTCTATACGATAACCCAATTGTCTTTAATAGAGGGCTGGGCAGAGGGCTGGGGGCTGGGCAGGGGGCTTGGCAGGGGGATGGGCTGGGGGCTGGGGGCTGGGGAGAGGGCTGGGGGCTGGGGGCTGGGGTAAGGGCTGGGGGCTGGGCCGGGGGCTTGGCAGGGGGCTGGGCTGGGGGCTGGGGAGAGGGCTGGGGGCTGGGGAGGGGCTGGGCGGGGGGCTGGGGGCTGGGAAGATATCCAGAAAACAAACAACAGGCCAATTGACTTGTAGCACAGGTGAAGGCTGCCTGGCGAACTGCATTAAGTCAGGCTGCAAACCTCAGATGTCCCATTCATAGCAGATCAAAAGGCCAGGGAAGGGGCAATGATGAAGGAAGTAAGTCTCACTATCCCGTTTTTATCTAAATTCTTTCTCCCACCCTCCATCTCCCCTCCTCTCTCTCCTCTCCATCCTCCAGCCTCCCTCCCTCCCTCTCCCCTCCACCATCCCTCCATCACCTCCCACTCCCCTCTACCCTTTCCCCTTCTGGATGTGAGATAGAAAGACTGGGGGTTAGGACAGACATGCAGACTGGGGGTGAGGACAGACATAAAGACTGGGGGTGAGGACAGACATGCAGACTGGGGGTGAGAACAGACATGAAGACTGGGGGTGAGGACAGACATGCAGACTGGGGGTGAGGACAGACATGAAGACTGGGGGGTGAGGACAGACATGCAGACTGGGGGTGAGGACAGACATAAAGGGACGAAGGAGAAGCGGGATGAGGGAGAAGCGGGACGAGAGAGAAGCGGGACGAGGGAGAAGCGAGACGAGGGAGAAGCAAGGACGAGGGAGAAGTGGGACGAGGGAGAAGTGGGATGAGGGAGAAGCGAGACGAGGGAGAAGCAAGGACGAGGGAGAAGTGGGACGAGGGAGAAGTGGGATGAGGGAGAAGTGGGACGAGGGAGAAGTGGGGCGAGGGAGAAGCAAGGACGAGGGAGAAGTGGGACGAGGGAGAAGTGGGATGAGGGAGAAGTGGGACGAGGGAGAAGTGGGACGAGGGAGAAGCGAGACGAGGGAGAAGTGGGACGAGGGAGAAGCAAGGACGAGGGAGAAGCGGGACGAGGGAGAAGTGGGACGAGGGAGAAGCAAGGACGAGGGAGAAGTGGGACGAGGGAGAAGCAAGGACGAGGGAGAAGCAAGGACGAGGGAGAAGTGGGACGAGGGAGAAGCAAGGACGAGGGAGAAGCAAGGACGAGGGAGAAGTGGGACGAGGGAGAAGTGGGACGAGGGAGAAGCAAGGACGAGGGAGAAGTGGGACGAGGGAGAAGTGGGATGAGGGAGAAGCGAGACGAGGGAGAAGTGGGACGAGGGAGAAGCAAGGACGAGGGAGAAGCGGGACGAGGGAGAAGTGGGACGAGGGAGAAGTGGGACGAGGGAGAAGTGGGACAAGGGAGAAGTGGGACGAGGGAGAAGTGGGACGAGGGAGAGGTGGGACGAGGGAGAAGCGGGACGAGGGAGAAGCGGGACGAGAGAGCAGCAGGAGGAAGGAAGACACTTTTTATTTTCTCTCTCCTTTATTTCTCTCCTGTCTTTCTGTGAGTGAATGATGTGTGTGGAGGCGCTTCTCCTCCCTGCCAGCGCTCCGGTGGCACTCCTGCTGCTGTGGTCCAGGCTGAATGGAGCTTCGCAGGCGGACAGGAAAAGGGAAAGCCATGAAAGGGCCAGGCGGATGGCCTAGCACCTGCAGGAGAACAGAGTGCAGGCAGCCAGGATGGATGTGTGTGTGTGTGTGTGTGTGTGTGTGTGTGTGTGTGTGTGTGTGTGTGTGTGTGTGTGTGTGTGTGTGTGTGTGTGTGTGTGTGTGTGTGTGATTTCCAACCCCTGTCTCACCCTGTTAAAGCCAGGAGGTGATGGATTGAGCAGAACAGTAATGAAATCAATGGAATCGTGATGTTCTTATTAAACCACAGTTGTGTTTGAGACCCAGTCTGTTTGTGAAGAGAGAGAGATAAAGGGACACCTGCACACACATGCGCACACACACACATGCGCACACACGCACACACACACACACACACACACACACACACACACACATAAAAGAGAAACAGTGAAGAAAGGGATGGAAGAAAGAACCTGGTGTCCACCAGAAAAGTAACCTTCCCTCTCTTTCCTCCCTCTTTCCCTCCCAGTTAAAACTTGTCTCCCAAAGTCTCCCCCAGCCTCCCCAAGTCTCCCCCAGTCGTACCCAGTCTCCCCCAGTCTCCCCCAGCCTCCCCAGCCTCCCCCAGCCTCCCCCAGTCTTCCCCAGTCTCCCCAAGTCTCCCCAAGTCTCCCCAAGTCTTCCCCTGTCTTCCCAAGTCTCCCCCAGTCTCCCCCATCCTCCCCCAGCCTCCCCCAGTCTCCTACAGTCTTCCCCAGTCTCCCCTAGCCTCCCCCAGTCTCCAGGGGGCTTTTGATGGGCCTGGACCAGGGCAGGAACACCGGTGGCTCCAGGCAAGGGGGAAGACTATCGTCTTTATGGGGGGCTTGAGTACCTCCTGTATGGGCCAAGCCGTCCAACGGAGGCTGGTTCCATGGTCCTGCACCTGGGAGCTAAATGGCCCTTCTGTATCAAACCCATTTCCTGGTTCAACGAGAACGAGAGGAAGATGCCTTGGCCAAGTGATCCTGGGTCAAGCCAGCCGTTCAGGATGAAGAATAAGTCACCCAGAGATGACTGTAAAAAAAAAAATGGAGGGGGGAAGGGGGTTTGTCAGGGGTGAATTCTAAAGAGGGGGTCATGGGTATGTTCCGCTTCCTTTGAAGCAAGTCAGCACACTCAAACATTGCTTTGAGAGACACAGATACCAAATTGAAAGAAAGTAGACAGACTGAAAAAAATAATTTTAAAAAGCGCCACCATTTTCTCTTTTTTTACATTTACATACTGCAAACCAGACAAAATGAATCCCATTTGGGTATTAATTAATAAGGTATACATGGGTATCATTGTACAGCCGCCCTGTAGATTGGGGCGGCAGGGTAGCCTAGTGGTTAGAGCGTTGTTCTAGTAACCGTAAAGGTTGCAAGTTACAATCCCTGAGTTGACAAGGTCAAAATAATCTGTCGTTCTGCCCCTGAACAAGGCAGTTAACCCACTGTTCCCCTGAACAAGGCAGTTAACCCACTGTTCCCCTGAACAAGGCAGTTAACCCACTGTTCCCCTGAACAAGGCAGTTAACCCACTGTTCCCCTGAACAAGGCAGTTAACCCACTGTTCCCCTGAACAAGGCAGTTAACCCACTGTTCCCCTGAACAAGGCAGTTAACCCACTGTTCCCCTGAACAAGGCAGTTAACCCACTGTTCCTAGGCCGTCATTGAAAATAAGAATTTGTTCTTAACTAAATAAAGGGAAAATTGAACAACAAACTTCAACATGATGTTGAGTGCTCCTTTCTCTCCCACTCAACAGGATTAGCTACTATCATCTCAGATACTCTTGGAGTCACTGTGGATTGGTATCATTAGATAGAGGAATATAGGCCTCACCTTGTCATCAATACCAAATATCAACCTCACATCTGCAGGCAACAGAGATTGTGGAGTGTGTTGTCAGATGGCAACACCCACCTGTAGCACGCGCTCCAGCAGGTGTATCTCACTGATCATCCCTAAAGCCAACACCTCATTTGGCTGCCTTTCCTTCCGGTTCTCTGCTGCCTGCGACTGGAACCAATTGCAAAAATCTCTGAAGTTGGAGACTTTTATCTCCCTCACCAACTTTAAACATCTGCTATCTAAGCGATTGAGGAAGTCGACTAAACCATTCCCACGTTTATGCAAATACCTCCCCCCTAACAAGCAAACGTTTGAAATATGTTCTGCCCTCTTGTGGCTTTGAGTCATGGATTCTTCTCACGGACTAATAGGCCTTTAGCTGTTTCTCTGCCAGAGAAGTATGTCCAAAAAAACTGCTCATTAACTCTGAAGTCAGTATGATTATAGGATCGAAAGCCTGAGCTGTAAACCCCTGGTCCATCTGTAACAAGTTATGTGAGGTCAAAACCCCAAAAATTAAATATTTTCATATTTATCAACAGATCTGTTAAGGGAATTTTTATCAATAATGACTAATTATGTATACATTTCAATCAGGACTGACTAATCAGAATACTATTATGTTACTGTATATGTACTAATCAGAATACTATTATGTTACTGTATATGTACTAATCAGAATACTATTATGTTACTGTATATGTATGACTTTTCTTTGTAATCCTAGTACTGAATATAATGTGTGTAAATATAATCAAGAATTAGAACAATGACTGTCTGTTCCTTGGTAGAAATGAATGAACTTATAGCCAGACTGGCTAGAAGGCTTATCTACACAGGCAGACCTTGGCTCTGATCGTAAATGATCTTAGTAAGGATAGAGGATGTAGGAAGGCTTGAGATACAGAAATCTAATGACGTCATTTTCAGTTTAGAACCTGTGGTAAACTGTATCATGGGCAGTACTCTCGAGAATAAACGCTGCTGGTTGATTTTAAAGACTGGTCTCTGTCCATTTTACACAAATAAGAGTCTTACAAATTCTTATGAATTGACAGAGTGTTTAATTTTAATTGGGTATTAAAACATAGAGGAATTTAATTCCTGTAACAAGATCCTGCTAAGTACATCATGTCTCACATTTGATGGCGGGCATAACATTGAAGACACTGGACCTTGAGCAAACACCTTGAGGCAATATGCTCTACAGCCCTACAGCCCTACAGCCCAACACAAAACAAAAACCCCTAAAGGCCTGAACTGTATTCTGACTGTTTAAAATGTGCATGGGAAATCTAATGAGAAATTAACAGATGCCAATGACTTTACTTTTTGCATGTCTCCCTGAAGGCAAACAGGTGCAGAGACAACAATTACAAGTCTAACAAGCCCGTCTTTTCAGAGGGTTGAAACGGGTCAAAGTGGAGGGAACTCTGTTGTTTGTCTCTCTGATTCCCCTGATTCCTGGTCCAGGGGCCCCAGCCAACGATATGAGAAGATTACAAGCTGGTAATAAGGTGGAACCAATCGGCTGAAGGCCTGTCATTGTCTTTCCCAGCATGCTTTGAGGAAGATCGCCTGGGATAGTAAGCATTTGATCCATATCGGAGGGTGGTAGAGGCAGGAGGGCGAGAAAGAAATCTCAAAATGCACTCAATGGCTGCATACGCTCAGTTGGTCACGGCTGTTTAGAGATGGGGGACATTTGCTACACTCATATTTTCTGTTACAAACTGCTCTCTGGCATGTCTCTCATTTGTCTTGGCAGGGTGACGGACCACTGACTCAACCACTAACGTTAAAATACTGCAGATGACAGAGAACGAAAAAATGTGGACTTTTTTGGCAAAAGAGCTTTGAACAAATCCTTAAGAATGGAAATGCTGTAAAAATTTACAACCGGAGGTTCTTTTTTCAGACCTTACAAAGTCCTTTTGTCAGACAGAAAACGTGTAGAGGGATTTTTAAAACTTCACATTTCATCTTGTATTGTGAGAAAATCAGCCTAACGCAGACCATGTTATTTATTTATAACCCCGGACTGGTTTATCGTTGCAGCAGGTGTTTTATTCTGAAATGGCATGTGTGGGGTGAGAGACGAATGTCTCACAGTGAGTGAAAGTCTGCCTGTGGGGGAGGGGTTATCCTATCAAGTCCCTCAAAGCGTCCCCCTTTCTCAAGAGGTGACAGTGAATGATTTACTGATACTAAAACATCTTCCCAAAAAAACCTTATCCAACGCCAAAAAAAAAGACAACTTCTCACAACACAGCACAGACCGAGGCCAGCAATAAGACCTATTAAAGTCTTACAGACCAATAGAAAAAGGCTGTGGGAGTGGATTTAATTGTCCTTTTTAACTCACATTGACAATGTGAGTGGGTGGGACAACGCCAGGGGTGTCTTTTTAGAGTTTTCCTCTTTCTATGTGGAGGGTGATGACGGGGTACGCAGGACTTCTAAGGGATATGATGGATGACAAACACACACCCCTAAAATGGAAGGAATGGAGTCAGGTCTGAACGAAGTCAGTTCTGAACGAAGTCAGTTCTGAACGGAGTCAGGTCTGAACGGAGTCAAGTCTGAATGGAGTCAGGTCTGAACGGAGTCAGGTCTGAACGGAGTCAAGTCTGAATGGAGTCAGGTCTGAACGGAGTCAAGTCTGAACGGAGTCAGGTCTGAACGGAGTCAGGTCTGACTGAGTCAAGCTCTGATCGTAAGCAGAAGAGAAAGAAAGAGTGGTTGTCCTAGAAAACAAACCAATGCCCACTGCCAAAGTGATGGGAGGGTTCGGGCAATTATAGTATTCAGTTGAGCTGGGAATTTAATTGTGTCCCTTGACTTATAGATATGTGTAATCTGGTCTATATTTCTAGGGGAGTAGTGATGGGGGTTGAATGGAGGTAAAGGTTTAGGGTGGTCTACTTGTTAACAAGTCCTCACTATTCACCCTAGACATGTCTAAATATTTGATTTTCTGGAACTTGTTCGCGACGTCTCCAATAAGTGAATATTAATGGCAAAACAATGGCGAGAGGAGCGGCTCCAACATCATCAACCTCTCATCCATTTTCTCTGAGCCTCTCCTCTGTCCTGACAGACACTCCTCTGCCTGTCACTCCTCTATGCTGACAGACACTCCTCTGTCCTGACAGACACTCCTCTATCCTGACAGACACTCCTCTGTCCTGACAGACACTCCTCTATCCTGACAGACACTTCTCTGTCTGCCTGTCACTCCTCTGTCTGCCTGTCACTCCTCTATCCTGACAGACACTTCTCTGTCCTGACAGACACTCCTCTATCCTGACAGACACTCCTCTATCCTGACAGACACTCCTCTGTCCTGACAGACAGTCCTCTATCCTGACAGACACTTCTCTGTCTGCCTGTCACTCCTCTGTCTGCCTGTCACTCCTCTATCCTGACAGACACTTCTCTGTCTGCCTGTCACTCCTCTGTCTGCCTGTCACTCCTCTATCCTGACAGACACTCCTCTGTCCTGACAGACACTCCTCTATCCTGACAGACATTCCTCTGTCTGCCTGTCACTCCTCTATCCTGACAGACACTCCTCTATCCTGACAGACACTCCTCTGTCCTGACAGACACTCCTCTATCCTGACAGACACTCCTCTATCCTGACAGACACTCCTCTGTCTGCCTGTCACTCCTCTATCCTGACAGACACTCCTCTATCCTGACACACTCCTCTGTCTGTCTGTCACTCCTCTATCCTGACAGACACTCCTCTGTCTGCCTGTCACTCCTCTGTCTGCCTGTGACTCCTCTGTCTGCCTGTCACTCCACTGTCTGCCTGTCACTCCTCTGTCTGCCTGTCACTCCTCTGTCTGCTTGTCACTCCTCCGTCTGCCTGTCACTCCTCCGTCTGCCTGTCACTCCTCTGTCTGCCTGTCACTCCTCTGTCTGCCTGTTACTCCTCTGCCTGCCTGTCACCTCGCCCAGTTTGTGTGTGTGCGTGCATGTATTTCCCTGTCAATGTGTATTTAAATGCAGCTACAGATTGCAGAAATTGGGGGCCTGCTACGCTATTCAATAGAGATGTCAAAATTCAGCCAAAAGTACTGTAATCCTATCAAAGAATCGGAGGCACATCAAGTGGATGTCTTCTTTTAGTTACCCAGCACTACTCCCCAGGACTACTCCCCAGGACTACTCCCCAGTCTACCAGGACTACTCCACCGTTTACCAGGAATACTCCCCAGGACTACTCCCCAGTCTACCAGGACTACTCCCCAGGACTACTCCCCAGTCTACCAGGACTACTACACCGTCTACCAGGACTACTCCCCAGGACTACTCCCCAGTCTACCAGGACTACTGCCCAGGAATACTCCCCAGGACTACTCCCCAGTCTACCAGGGCTACTCCCAGGGCTACTCCCAGGGCTACTCCCCAGGGCTGCTCCCCAGTTTACCAGGACTGCTCACCAGTCTACCCAGCCTAGCCCAGCTCTCCCCAGCCCAGCCCAGCTCTACCAAACCAAGCTCTACCCAGCCCAGCCCAGCCCAAATCCGCTCATTGACCTCCCACTGCGCTCTCCCCTTCACCCAGCTCTACCCAGCCCAGCCCAGCCCAACTCGTTGACCTCCCACTGCGCTCTCCCCTTCACCCAGCTCTACCCAGCCCATCCCAGCTCTACCCAGCCCATCCCAGCTCTACCCAGCCCAGCCCAGCTCTACCCAGCCCAGCCCAGCTCTACCCAGCCCATCCCAGCTCTACCCAGCCCATCCCAGCTCTACCCAGCCCATCCCAGCTCTACCCAGCCCAGCCCAGCCCAGCTCTACCCAGCCCAGCCCAGCCCAGCTCTACCCAGCCCATCCCAGCTCTACCCAGCCCAGCCCAGCCCAGCCCAGCACTACCCAGCCCATCCCAGCTCTACCCAGCCCAGCCCAGCCCAGCCCAGCCCAGCCCAGCTCTACCCAGGCCAGCCCAGCTCTACCCAGCCCAGCTCTACCCAGCCCATCCCAGCTCTACCCAGCCCAGCCCAGCTCTACCCAGGCCAGCCCAGCTCTACCCAGCCCAGCCCAGCCCAGCCCAGCTCTACCCAGCCCAGCCCAACTCTACCCAGCCCAGCCCAGCTCTACCCAGCCCAGCCCAGCTCTACCCAGCCCAGCCCAGCCCAGCCCAGCTCTACCCAGCCCAGCCCAACTCTACCCAGCCCAGCCCAACTCTACCCAGCCCAGCCCAGCTCTAGGTCGTTGACCTCCCACTGCGCTCTCCCCTTTACCCAGCTCTACCCAGCCCAGCCCAACTCGTTGACCTCCCACTGCGCTCTCCCCTTCATCCAGCTCTACCCAGCCCAGCCCAACTCTGCTCGTTGACCTCCCACTGCGCTCTCTCCTTCACACAGCTCTACCCAGCCCAGCCCAGCCCAACTCGTTGACCTCCCACTGCGCTCTCCCCTTCACCCAGCTCTACCCAGCCCAGCCCAGCCCAACTCGTTGACCTCCCACTGCGCTCTCCCCTTCACCCAGCTCTACCCAGCCCAGCCCAACTCTGCTCGTTGACCTCCCACTGCGCTCTCCCCTTCACCCAGCTCTACCCAGCCCAGCCCAGCCCAACTCGTTGACCTCCCACTGCGCTCTCCCCTTCACCCAGCTCTACCCAGCCCAGCCCAACTCCACTCATTGAACTCCCACTGCGCTCTCCCCTTCACCCAGCTCTACCCAGCCCAGCCCAGCCCAACTTGTTGACCTCCAACTGCGCTCTCCCCTTCACCCAGCTCTCCCCAGCCCAGCCCAACTCCGCTCGTTGACCTCCCACTGCGCTCTCCCCTTCACCCAGCTCTACCCAACTCTGCTCGTTGACCTCCCACTGCGCTCTCCCCTTCACCCAGCTCTACCCAGCCCAGCCCAACTCCGCTCGTTGACCTCCCACTGCGCTCTCCCCTTCACCCAGCTCTACCCAACTCTGCTCGTTGACCTCCCAATGCGCTCTCCCCTTCACCCAGCTCTACCCAGCCCAGCCCATCCCAACTCGTTGACCTCCCACTGCGCTCTCCCCTTCACCCAGCTCTACCCAGCCCAGCCCAACTCCACTCATTGAACTCCCACTGCGCTCTCCCCTTCACCCAGCTCTACCCAGCCCAGCCCAGCCCAACTTGTTGACCTCCCACTGCGCTCTCCCCTTCACCCAGCTCTCCCCAGCCCAGCCCAACTCCGCTCGTTGACCTCCCACTGCGCTCTCCCCTTCACCCAGCTCTCCCCAGCCCAGCCCAACTCCGCTCGTTGACCTCCCACTGCGCTCTCCCCTTCACCCAGCTCTACCCAACTCTGCTCGTTGACCTCCCACTGCCCTCTCTCCTTCACCCAGCTCTACCCAGCCCAGCCCAGCCCAACTCGTTGACCTCCCACTGCGCTCTCCCCTTCACCCAGCTCTACCCAGCCCAGCCCAGCCCAACTCGTTGACCTCCCACTGCGCTCTCCCCTTCACCCAGCTCTACCCAGCCCAGCCCAACTCCAGTCATTGAACTCCCACTGCGCTCTCCCCTTCACCCAGCTCTACCCAGCCCAGCCCAGCCCAACTTGTTGACCTCCCACTGCGCTCTCCCCTTCACCCAGCTCTACCCAACTCTGCTCGTTGACCTCCCACTGCGCTCTCCCCTTCACCCAGCTCTACCCAGCCCAGCCCAACTCTGCTCGTTGACCTTCCACTGCGCTCTCCCCTTCACCCAGCGGCCCTTTCCGGGGATAATCCCTACTAAGACCTGGGAGTGGAGGCTGAGGATGTAAGAGCCCCTTTCTTTTATTCCTTCTCTCCTCTCAACCTGCAGCGGGTTTCTCATAGATGCTGTCCCCAACCCTCCCAACCAGCCCCCACTGGGAGCATTTCAGCCATCCAATCCTGGAAGGGTTATCAATCAATCACATTTATTTTATAAAAGCCCTTTTTTTTCATCAGCATTTGTCACAAAGTGCTTATACAGATACACAGCCTAAAACTCCAAAGAGCAAGCAATGCAGAAGCACAGTGGCCAGGAAAAACTCCCTAGAAAGGCAACTTCATATCACGTGTTATTTAAAGAAAAGTCAGCAAAAACTGTTGTGTTGACAGCCGTACAAACCTGACTGCAAAAAGAAAAACGATTATTAAACCACGATAAGATATTTTCTAGTCAGTGAACATTAACTCTAATAAGTGATCCTAGCCATATGGAGTGACTGCTAATTTAATCATAGCCACATGGAGTGACTGCTAATTTGATCCTAGCCATATGAAGTGACTGCTAATTTAATCATAGCCACATGGAGTGACTGCTAATTTGATCCTAGCCATATGGAGTGACTGCTAATTTAATCATAGCCACATGGAGTGACTGCTAATTTGATCCTAGCCATATGGAGTGACTGATAATTTGATCAAAGCCATATGGAGTGACTGCTAATTTGATCCTAGCCATATGGAGTGACTACTAATTTGATCCTAGCCATATGGAGTGACTAATAATTCTAGCAAAGCCATATGGAGTGACTGCAAATTTGATCATTGCCATATGGAGTGACTGATAATTCGATCAAAGCCATATGGAGTGACTGCTAATTTGATCATAGCCATATGGAGTGGAGTGACTGCTAATTTGATCCTAGCCATATGGAGTGACTACTAATTTGATCCTAGCCATATGGAGTGACTGATAATTTGATCAAAGCCATATGGAGTGACTGCTAATTTGATCCTAGCCACATGGAGTGACTGATAATTTGATCAAAGCCATATGGAGTGACTGCTAATTTGATCATAGCCATATGGAGTGACTGCTAATTTGATCCTAGCCATATGGAGTGACTGCTAATTTAATCATAGCCATATGGAGTGACTGCTAATTTGATCCTAGCCACATGGAGTGACTGCTAATTTGATCCTAGCCACATGGAGTGACTGTTAATTTGATCCTAGTCATATTGAGTGACTGATAATTCGATCAAAGCCATATGGAGTGACTGTTAATTTGATTTAACAAGCAGTTTAGAGATGGGACATATGTTGGATCGCAGGGCAACTGCATTTCGACCAGAGTCGATCAACAAGATAGGTGGGGAGGAAAATGGGCCCATTTCAACCTCCACGAACAATATAAAATGGGCCCATAGCAGCCTCCACGAACATTATAAAATGGGCCCATAGCAGCCTCCACGAACAATATAAAA